>NC_137190.1:24282012-24287012 GCF_960531495.2 Zeus faber | reverse complement strand
TTGGACCCCCATCTCCCATCCCCCATCCCTCTTTGCACTGATATGGGGTATTTATTTTTATGTTTATTTTTTTCATCCCTTTGATTTAATCTTTTATTCATATTTGTGATGATCAATTTCTATCATAACAAATATGAATAAAAGATTAAATCAAAGGGGCAACTAAATTAATCACATTTTTGACTAATTAATCATTGATTCCAGAGTTAACATTTTGATGTGGCCTGGTTTCATGCTTAATTGAATGCGCATGAGATAATGGCGTGACTTTGTTGATGATGATGATGATGATGATGATGATGATGGTGAAGATTTGCTCTTAAATTACAATGACAGTATGCGACAATCTGGGTGTGTCCAGATTGTCATTCAGTCTACAATGATCATTTTATATACAACATGAAGATGCAATAATATTAATATCAATAAATAAAAGTAGCACTGACAAGTAAGGTGGTAAAGTGATAAACACAGCAGCAAATGTATATATGTATACATGTACAAATAGAAATACTTAAATCCAGTGTTAAGGTCGGCATGAAATTCTTTATTCCCAAAATCTAGGTTCGGTTAGTAGATTTACATACACTAAAATGTTAATCAAAAGTCCACTGCACATGCATCAACAATCCTTGTTATCTGACAGTACCCTATTTTGAATTTGTGCCTTTTCCTAATGAGCCGTTTGGCCGAGTTTTAAACTGAAAGCATCCATTTAGTAGGTGACCTTTCTTCTTTATTGATCAGTGCCAATTTGTTTGTCTGGCAGGTGTTGTGCATACAATACGGGAGAGTGTGGTTTGGCCCGGCGAGATTGCCTTTTTACAATCTTGTTTTACCCCTGAAGATAGTCAACAAGCCACAAAAGGCATAGGACAAGGGTGCTTGGCAAGATCAATGCAATAAAACATGCATCATCCTTTTTACATTAATCACATGGGTCAATGTATTAACTTTGACAGTCTTAATACTGCATATACAACCATACTCACACATTTATGTGTGCACGTGTGTGTGTGTGTGTGTGTACGTGTGTGTGTGTGTGTGTGTGTGTGTGTGTGTGTGTGTGCGTGTGACTCAAAAATCACATGAAATATTTGAGTCATCGAGGATCAAAAAGAGAAAGCCGGAAGCATGCAACATGATGATAATGTGGACTGCTGCCCTAAAATCCCATATAAATAAACAAACCAAACCTCTGTTCACAGGGAGGACCTGGCATGGACCGCTGTGTCTAAATGAAGTGGATCCGCCATGCAGTGTTCCTGGAAGGCAGTGATTCTGCTGGCCTTGGCATCCATCGCCATCCAGTACACCGCCATCCGGACGCTCACATCCAAGCCTTTCCAGCTGTGCCCGCTGCCCAGCCCTCAGAACTGTGGCCTGGGGGGTCAGGAGACAGAGCCCTCCATTGAGCGTGGATCGGTGGGTGGTGGAGGCTGTGAAGACTACCCTTACTTCTCCGCAAATGCCTCCCGCAAGACCCACATCCTGGTGCTGGCCACCACCCGCAGCGGCTCCTCCTTTGTGGGTCAGCTTCTCAACCAGCACCAGGAGGTCTTCTACCTGTTTGAGCCCCTTTATCATGTCCAGACCACCTTGATTCCACGCCTGTCCCACAGCCGCAATGCCGGCGATCGCCGTGTGATGCTAGGTGCAAGCCGGGACCTTTTGCGGAGCCTCTACGGTTGCGACCTCTATTTCCTGGAGAGCTACATCAAGCCCACACCTACCAACCACACCACAGACAAACTGTTCCGCCGCGGCGCCAGCCGGGCGTTGTGCCAGCAACCTGTTTGTGACGCCTTCGGTCCAGCCGATGTCAACGTGGAGGAAGGGGATTGCGTCAAGAAGTGCACTGCACTAAACATGAGCCTGGCGACGGAAGCGTGTCGGGACAAGCGGCATGTGGCGATCAAGATCGTCAGGGTGCCAGAGATTGGAGACCTGCGTGCTTTGGTGGAGGACCCGCGGCTGAATATCAAAGTGATCCAACTGGTCAGAGATCCCCGCGGGATCCTCTCGTCGCGTATCGAGACCTTCAGGGATACATACCGCCTGTGGCGCATTTGGAGGGCTACGGGGCGAAGGCCCTACAACCTAGATCTGACTCAGCTCACGGTCGTCTGTGAAGATTTTCTCAGTTCTGTGTCCACTGGTCTCAGTCACCCCAATTGGCTGAAAGGGAAGTACATGCTGGTGCGCTATGAGGATTTGGCTCGAAACCCACTCCAAAAGACCAAGGAGATGTACGACTATCTGGGGCTGCCAATGGATAAAAATGTGGAGGACTGGATACACGCCAACACTAGGGGCAGCAGCGAGCCCTCGGCCAAACACAAGTTTGGTACGGTGAGGGACTCGGCGGCTAACGCGGAAAGTTGGCGATTGAAACTTTCCTATGATATGGTGGAGTATACGCAGACCGTCTGTGAAAGAGTGCTTCACCAGCTGGGATACGAGGCTGTGAAATCACTTGAGGAATTGAAAAACATGTCCCTCTCACTGGTACAGGACAAAACCTTTGTACCATTTTTGTAAGAAGATACATCTTGAATGACTATTTTTGATATATTTATAAATGTTGCCTTATTAGTTCCGAAGTTTCATTTTTTCTGTTTCTGCATTTATGTTCCTTAAAATTTGCACTAAATTTTCAAGATCCTTGAAGGCACCGAGGGAAGTAGCCTATGAATGATTCCCGTTGTGATAGAAATAGCACACTTGTAATTTAAAGAAAGAGAGACAAGCTATTTTACAAATTATTAGCGTTATTATTAACTTTTTTTTTCATGAATAGAACAAAGACAAAGCATTGCCCTCATTAATATTTTGTATGAAAGTTAATTTCCATCACTACAGAAATATTGCCCTTCCAGTCGAAGGGCTGGAAAGTGAAAAGTCGTTGGGGGTCAGTGGGGAGGAGGCGTTCCGTTTTTGCCGCTTTCAGTTTTTGTTTTGTTGTTCAAGACCTGTGATGAGAACACTGGACTGTATGAGATCAACTGTGCAATAAATTGTGAATGTTTCAGTCAACCTTTACCACCGTGGCATGTCTATCCATGTGGGAACAAAGCAAATATTTGTGACAGATGCCACACTGTAAAGGGTAATTTCAGACAATTAATTGTCGCCTAAATCAAAGGGAGCGTGTCCCTACAGAGCTCATTAATGTTTTATCATAGGGTTTCAAACCATCTGTGATGGATTGGCACAAGTAATGATTAAACTTATTAAGTAATATTACACTCCATATCAGCTGCTGGGGTCACATTATCAGCAAGCAAGCAGTATATAGGGAAACTATTGGCGTCTATTTTTACATCGTCACAAATACCGATGAAGACTGCACACAGACCGACCATTCATCATAATTCTTGTGTATTATCTGAGTATCTTGTAAACTTGCTTAGTCGTACCGGATCATTGGGAGTGCGAACATGGAGGAAACACTTCTGTCTTGCTGGTGTATTGAATTTTTTCCGTTATTGTATTCCCTTTCATTGTGCGGAGAAAAAAATAATCGCTCAAAACACTTGGGTTGCGTCAGGTAACGCTCGGCCAAATCAAGATGAAAACCAGCGATAACAAAGCAGTATATGGTCCCAGAAATGGCATTTTATAATCATTTTGCATGCATTTACACAGCCAGTGATTTCCCCGTAAATATTTATTGTGTGGAAGGGGAGCTATGTATATCTGAGGAGAATGCATGTCTGAATTTCAGATCAGTACAGTATGATCAAACAGCCACATGTACAAAAGAGAAGCATCTACCTCAGAAGGATGATGAAAGCCTGTTAGTCGCGGAATCTGGACCAACATGATTGCCCCAACATGCCAATTATTTTGACCATGGGTTGGCACATAACACACTTGAATTTGAAAGGGCTGGTGGTTTCAAAAAATATAAGATAAAAGCCTATTCATACACCAAATCATTTTAATCTAAATGTCAGGTTTCATTTGATATGCATTTATCTTTGACTGGCAGAAAAAGCCAACGACAGTTGTGTTCAAATTGTTGCATAGACGCAAACAAAGGCACACTCAATTTTTGGACAGTATTTTCCTTTCTTGTAAAATGTATCATATATCTCATAATAAGCTCTTCATAGCTTAAACGGTTCTGGTAAATATCGGATTTCAGGGTAATAATTGAGTATACTGACTATGTTTACCAAGCAGCAACTCAATTTGGGTGGAAATTCTACTTCAAAAATTGTACCTTGAAACCCGAGTGATGTCGGATTTCTCATAATTGCTCAAGATGTTTTTGTTACACAGAGTCACTGGCAAATATCTGAATGTCAAGAAATTGTGTCATAACTCCATTTCACCAAACTTCATTTGAGAGGCTTGGTTGTTTAATCTCTATCAAAAAAAGTGATATTGATTATCCCCGTGAACTAAGGAGACTTGTAAACCCTGCTCTATAAAACTGGATGACAGGAGAGGCAGATTCCCCCAAATTGTTCAGTGCTACGATACATTTTCTCTACCCAAAGTAACGCAAAGTATTCCTGTTGAGAGTGGAGACATAAATATAACTTGAAGATGTTTTTTTGATGAAGTGACGAAGCTCAAGCAAACCATTATTTGTAATGAATTGAACTGTCCTGTCACTGTGTAAACTTGGACAGATTTGACATATTTTAATGAGATGAAATGTGAGTCTGAAGAGTTATTTTTTCCAAACACATTTACAAAAACTGTCCTTTTTGTTTTGTTTTGTAAGATTTCCTATCTCAAGATACATCTGCCCAAATTCTGCCCTAAGCTTTGCTGTCGTCCTCCTCCAAATCCCCACTTGCGTGACCTATAGCTCACCGGTCCTTATAGACTGTTGGACAAAAAAGGACGTAGCGTAGCTCCCTGTGATGTCACCCGTTTTGCTTTTGAAGAGACAGTTGGGGATGTGGAGCAGGATATGGATCCAAATTTGGTCAGTGGGACGGAGTCTTGGGGCGATGGAAACACCCAGACAGTTGGAGGACTCC
>NC_137190.1:24269512-24277012 GCF_960531495.2 Zeus faber | reverse complement strand
GTGTGTGTGCGTATGGATAAATTCTTGGAGTCAGATAACTGGATTGAGTCACGCACAGACGGCAGCAGAGAGATGCAAGACTCGCAAACGATTCCTTCGCCGCGAACAAATCTTTCAAATGACTCAGCAATCGTGAGTCACTCTCGCAAAAGAGTCGTTCGTTCATTTTGTTCACGTCTCGGTGGCTGCAGCCAGGGGCGCCGGCGTTCGCTGAGACTCACCTCTACGTTTGTCTACAAAAAGAGCTGCAAGTCACGCAATCGCCTCAAGCACCACAGCTCCGAGCCCAATTAGTTCCTGAGGTTTTGAGAGAGTCTTCGACTCGCAAACTGAAAAGAGTCACTGAGTTCTAAATAAATGCAGAAAAACTGCCAGAGCATTCATCATAATTCTTGTTAAATGTCACTGATTTACAGAGGTGGAAGTAACAAATTACAAGTAATCTCATGACTGTAATTGAGTAGTTTTTCCTTGTACTTTTTTGAGTATTTTTCAAAGTCAGTAATTTTGTTTTTACTTAAGTACGGTGAAAAGGAAGTAAAGTAGTTCGCACACCCATGGTACATCCATCCGTTCACTGAGTACATTATTCATTTTTGCTTTAAAATGATCAACGGATATTGCTGAGTTGGACCAGACACCAATCAAATGCATCGCATAAAAAACAGATCAACTAGATCAAAATGTCAAAATAAAATGTGAACAATAAGTAACGAGCGCAGGTGCTTTCATGAACATTTCACTTCAACAAAAAATGTAGATAAAATCAAAAGCAAAGTAAATATGGCAGTCGGCCCAAATCGAAATAAATAATAAGGTTTGTGGTGTTCATGTCTTCATCGGGGCGTCTCGTCGTCATATTTTAAGCAACGGATATTTACCGTCTAGTTTGAACTGAAATATCCCAAAAACTCCAAACTATGGATGTATGTAGCCGTTGTCGACGATACATCATCTTTCTGCTTCTCCTCCAAGTCGTGGACGCTGCCTGTCCGTCTCCGCTGCCGGTGTGTTCACAAGCCCAACCTGCCCATGATGGAGAGGGCGGGGCTTATTTCGATATCGACAAGCGTGATTGGTTAGAGGTGGAAGGTGAGTGTGGTGTGAGGGTGGTGTGGTGTCAGCAGCCACACCTGTCTTGGGTCTAATCTCGGTAATTGTGCCCATGATCAGTGTAGCTGTACGCCTGTTGCTCATTAGAGTGATCAAGGAGCAGCAGACACTCGCCTCATTAAAACCGGTGTGTTTTTCAACCCCATTGTCTGTGTCTCTGCGCCGTAGTGCCCCGAAAACGCCACCCGGGTGGAGTGTGGCAGGCGAAACTGATACAGTCAGCTTGAGATCGTCCAAACTGAGTGGCTTTCCGTTGTCACCTTCTGATTGCGGAAATGAACAAATCTGCGGAAGACTTAATCGAATTGATCGGGTCTATTCTATTTTGACATTGAGGAAAAAAATATGGCAATAATAATAGTTTTATTGGCCAGCGCTAATTCAAATTGGGCTGAGAGGGAATTGTTTTTACTGGACATTATGAACGGAGAGACGTGAGTCAGGTTGGTGTTTTTACCTGTTATAATGGTATTTCCCACGTGGCACGTGCGTAGCACTGTTTGAGGAGATTGAGTTACAATTTCAGATATACTGAGAGCATTGGAACATTTTTAATTCATCAATTTGTTTTAATGCATTTTCAAATGTTATTGTGCATTTTTGACATCTTTCATTTCATACCTCTTTGCCAGACAATGAATGAAGTTCCAACTGTACAATCATTTCCTCTCTTCCTTTTTTAGTTAGCAAATTGGTTTATTATAAAAAATTAAATAATAAATACTAAATAACTTTTACTTTGAGTACTTTTTCAGTGAGCTACATTTTACTTTTATCTGAGTGCAATTTCTGTCAAGTAACAATACTTCTACTTGAGTAGGATATCTCAGTACTCTTTACACTTTACATTCATCGAAATTTATAACTTTGACAAATGAATCATTCAGGAAAAACAACCTAATATTTTTTACTGACTCGCCAAGAACCAGATCTCAAAAAAGAATCGAACCTTCCATCCCCACATCAGCAGCGACAGGTGATGTAGGTATGAAAGGTTTGACTCTCTTTTGGACAGATATAGTGAACGTACCGGTTCACACCCCTCGCCACATAGCGGGCATTCCACACAAACCCAGGGAGCTAAAAATAAACATAAGGTCATAACATGGGCAGAGGAAACGGATTGTCTGTGATTGGTGGACGTGCTGCCGAGGCACGACAATTGTCAATTTTCTTCCTTGTCTTTTTAATGTTTAAAACCCATCATAAAACAAACTCCCAAAAAGTGCACTATTGCCCTCGCATCTCGAGGATTCTTTTCAGAACTTTCTCCAACAGTATTTTTTTTTTCCCCTACATTTTATCCTCTGCTGCTCCCCGTCTCTAAACAAAACAAATGAAAAAAGTGTGTTTTCATATTAGATGTATTTATTTCCCCCTGCTTCCTAATTGAACGAATCAAAAGAAGCCCTGTGCGTCCTGTGCTGCGTTATGCATGGGAACTTAACACCCACCCCCCATCGTCTGATGGCCCAAAATCCCTGGTGGCGCCCCTGCTAACACCATTCCAGTGCAGAGCAGAGTTATTTTGGAGAATTGCATTGCAGAAATAAAAGACAAGGCTTATGTAATAATGCAGCAGAGTTGCGTTTTTTTCTTTTTGTTATATGACAGCTATTCCTGTCTGTGGTTTGGTCGGGATTATGTTCATCTTCTCGAAACGCGCCGAGCACCAGTTTTCTTGGGCGCGTTTCAGATGTAAAAGCCTGGAGATGGGCATTTGTCAGTGTTGGAGAGTAACTAAGTATAAGTATTTTGCTGTACTTAAGTACATTCGTCAAGTCTCTCTACTTACTTCGGTATATTGAGTTTTAGAGACTTTTGATTTATACTCAACTACATTTGAAAGCAGATCTTAAATCTTATTTTACTTTACTACAATTCTTACACAATCGCATTCTCAAGTTAAAACGGATACATTTATTATATTCATATATATATATATATATATTTCAAAAGCAATCCAAAGAAAAAATATCAGGGACTGGATCTATCAAACTACTGATTTAGGATTACCCATCAATGATCCATGAGCTTTATAAGCTTATAAATTATAAGCGTGTGGAGCATAAAGTCTTTGTGTGTGTGTGTGTGTGTGTGTGTGTGTGTGTGTGTGTGTGTGTGTTTTTTTTACAAAAAAAACACCTAGACTATTATTTTGAAAACTGTTACGGGATCTGCATGAGCACTGATGTGAAGAATAAAAGCTCTGACTTCATAACCACACTCACTGGTGGTTTGTGCACGTGTAGCTCAGATTCGCCAATTTTCAGAGGATCTCCATGAAAGCCCGTAATTACAGCTTCACACCAATCTGAGTGCAGCAATAACACGTATTTATCGGTGTGTTGTCATTTCAGCGCATCTGCCACGCGCTCTTCCTTTTTCCTTCTCGGAGCAATTTGTGGAGGTTGCGTTATTGGCAAACTGAGAGGCAGATTTGGCAGCGAGGCCCCACTACGCACACACCACGTGTTGCCACCTCGCTCTCGCTTCTCTCGCTCTGTCCGTTTCCAGGTCATTCCTGACAACAACAGCTGTACACACTGATATATTTAGAAACCTGGGACAAAGGGGAAGCAGCTATTCTTTCCGAGTGGTGGATGGCACGCTGCAATTTGTAAATGATCCTCCAGGAATTCATTTGGAGGTGGGCGGGGAGAGGGGTAATCTTAAACAGCTTCCAGCTCTAGGAAAACAGTTGCAACGACACAGACATGGAAATTACAAATTCATTTAAATGTATTTTAAGTTATATTTAAGTTTAATGTAATCTAAGTTATATATTATTATTATTATTATTATTATTATTATTATTATTATTAATAATAATAATAATAATATTAATATTAATAATAATAGTAATAATAATAATAATAACAACAATAATAATAATACATATAATAATAAAAAATAAAGCTGCAGCAATACGCAGGGTCCAGTCCCTTTGTTAAAGTTCAATGGATGGCAGTGCTTTGGTTCTTTGTTCTGGTGTTTTGTGACTGCTGAAGTTTGTTAGTTCCGGCCTGGTTACAGTGTAATTCTATGATCGGGGGGTGTCTGCGGCTGTGGGTGGGTTCCCTGCGTCGCAACTAATGGCTGGTTATCATTCTGAAGAAGAGCTGCATGATTATATAAAAAATGATAATCATGATTATTTTATTCAATATTGTGACCACGATTATTTATCACAATTATTGGTCCATTTCAGGGAACACAATTATTTCATCGCACTTTTGCAATTGCATCGCAATTATATCTTTGCTTGACAGTATTGTGATAAGGTTTGGCTTACTGACGCACGTGTTCTGTGTGCTGTGTAAACTTTCACATGTGTGCAATGTTTTTGTCGTTGAAGTATACGTCTATGCGTGGCGTCTTCTTGGTGCGGGAGTTGATCCCAAACTCCATCAACGCCAATCTGGATGAAACTGGAACGACGCCATGTTGGAACTGCCCCGAATACAAGTATTATAAGGATTGTCTGTGGGTTCATTGGATCGATAATACCTTGACAGTCTGACGTCAGTCTCATCTGTACATGCCACCATCTTGGCGAGGACCCAGTTGTTGACCAATCAATAAACTGCAATGCTATCATGTGACCTGTGCGAACCATCATTAGCACATGTGCGTGTGTTACACAGATGACAAAAAGTACTAATTTGGTGGCACGGTGGCACGGTGGCGCAGTGCATTGCACTGCTGCCTCGCCGCAAGAAGGTCCTGGGTTCGATTCCCGCCTGGGGCGCTGTTGGCACCGCGCTCCGGCGGGTTATCTCCCAAATAGGAGCCTTTCTGTGTGGAGTTTGCATGTTCTCCTCGTGCTCACATGGGGTTTCCTCCACCTCACGTCAGTAAGGACCCCCACTAAAAACATGCACCCATCATTGTCTGACCAGCAATGGACATTTATCACCTGGTCCCCGGGCGCGTCCACGTACGCTGCCCACTGCTCCTGGCTGTGCCCCCGGAGGAAGGACAAGCCAGGATGGGTCAAAAGCAGAGAATCCATTTCACCGGCCACCATCAAAAGCATGTGCGTGTGTGTGTGTGTGCAAGCATGTGTTGTAGTGTGGTGGGTTGCGTGATAAATAAAGACTGTTTCTTCTTCTTCTAATTTAGTAAAAGTTTTTTACTAAATTATTCCACAATTATGGACCGATGTGGATCAAATTTGTATGAAGGCACGTCGGGACCGCCCAGAATACACATTCTATTAATCTTGTGTGCGGTGGATCCATGAGATCCACAGACTATGGATATCAGTTTTTCATTGACAAAAACAATAGGGCTCCCGCCCTGTTGAATATTTCATCCTCTTAATTGAAAGGGTAATCCATGACACAAAGAGCTGATCATTATTATAACCATATGCGCCAAGTTGGCAAGGTCCAACATTTTTTTTGTTTTTGCACTTTGAGCGGTATGAAAATGTAATATTCTTGATTGGAGCAGCCCAAAGAAGAAGAGGAGAGATCATTCCTAAACACAAAGTATGTCACTCAAACATGAAATTTTGCTCTAAAGTGGGTGATAAGTAAACACAATGCATTTTGATTACGTTTTTTGCTGATTACTTACAAACTGAATGTGAATGCATCAAAACCTTTACTTTTGTAAACAAGTGACCTTAACAAAAGCATCCAAAGCAGAAATTGTGTTTGTAACATATTTTCTGCTTTGCAATTTGTTTGCAATTCTGCAACTCACTTCTTGCAAAGCAATACACATTGCCTTACATTAGACACTTCATTCAGATATAAAATCTCAAAACATACCTGAAATTGGCAACACCCAGACATTCACATAAAAACACTTGAACACAAATTACCAATCAAAGATTTTTCAATCTGATTGAGGAATTATTTTTGGCTTGGCGTTGGAAAGTGTATGACCAGTCGGTGGGTCGGAGTGCCGGTGGCTTGGCCTGTGTGTCCCTCTGCGTCCGTGGGGGGTGGTGGCCCGTTGTGCCAGGGCTGGTTAGGCATTCCGTCTGGTCCTGTCAACCTGAGTCCCGAACCTGGTTGTCTGTGTTAGGCGTGGGGCTCACCATGTGGCCTCCTTCGTGGGTGGCGGTCTCCTGTCATCACACCGGGCTGCCGAGGTACCTGCCCTCTGACGCTCTCGGTGCGCAGGGTGCTCGTCGCTTGGGGGCCGGGCTGTGGGTGGGGGTGTCGTCTGCTACCCTCTGTTCTGTAGTCTGCATGGTTGCTCCCCGGCCTGCTGCGCCCCTGGATCGATCGGGTCGCGACTCGCCTATCTCTCCCAGTGCCAAAACTCATACTAAACACATACACCACACAATAGACCGAGGGCTTGCGGGATGGGTGGCGTGCAGGCTATGTGGGTGGGGATGCGGCGGGCAGCTGCCATCTTGCCTGTCACTCTCCTGACCAAGCGTGCTTCTCGTCTGTCCCAAACTTTTAATCCCACTCACATTAGCTTAGAACACATACACTCGCACACCAATCCTACTCCGAACAACACTCCATCAGACCAGGGCTTGCAAGACAGGAGGGGTGCAAGTGATCCCGGTTCGACTTGCCTGAAGGACACGCACCCCCAACCCCGCAATTTTAACTGCAGTTAAGAACAGCACACATTGAGCACTGAGTTTTTTGGGGGTTTTTTTCTGGGGTGGCCAGTCACTGGCGGGTCGGTGTGGGGGCGTGGTTGGCCGGGGGGCGGTCGTGTGGGCCCTGCCTCCTGGCCAGGCTGGGGTCCTGGCAGCTTGCGCCTGGTGGCTTGGGATGTGCTGCGGCCTGGCAGGGCTGCGGAGAGCACCGCCAGGTGCCTTCCAGGGCCGCTGGGGGGACTGCTTGTTGTTGTGGGTGTGGGTTGGGGTGTAGGGGACAGCTGTTGGCCTTTTGCTTCTGCGGCACGGCTTCTCTGCGGCAGGCGCCCTGGGTGCTGGGGGTGGCGGAGGGCCTGTGTGCCTGGCGCCCGGCAGGGCCTCTGGTCGGCTGCGGTGGGGCGGGCCTCTCCCCTTGTGCAGGGCGTGGGTGGGCGTCCTGCCGGCCCACATGTATGGCGGGCAGCTCGGACAGGGTGTCAGTCTGTCACCGTGGGGCCGGCCTGCGGTCCATGCCTTGCACCCGTGGCCCGGGTTCTGTGCCTGCGCCCGGGGGGTTGGTTGGATGTGTGTGCCCCTGGGGTGCGGGGTCTCCTCGTACTCCCTGGGACTGGGTCATGCTCCTCGGGGCTGGGCGTGGGAGTTGCTCCACGGCCCTCTCGCTTCTCTCGGGCCATTGCTTGTGATGTGGATGAGGTTATGTGGCCAGACCCTCACAGAAACCATCTACCCCTTCCCTTACAATACCATTTTTGGTCTTACCATTGCATTGTAATTTTACTGCAATTATTTTTGTTGCCGTGAGTTTATAC
>NC_137190.1:24077012-24264512 GCF_960531495.2 Zeus faber | reverse complement strand
AGCATCACCGAATTGAGCTTTGTTTTTGATCACTGAGCTGGTTTTGGGGCTCCATGATGCACAAATTCCACCATTCAAATCGAAGGACGTCCTGTTTGTTGATTGCGTAATTAGCCCCTGCCTCATTAAATCAGACAACAATTTCATGCAGATTGCCGTCTCCAACTGCATGCAATCTGCAAAAAACATGAAAGGCGCAGCACAAATGTAATGTGTGTGAAGTCTGAGTTCATCACAAGACGATTGTGTCACTTTGGATGCTCGGCGTCCCTGATCCAGGCAGGAAACTCATTTTGGGGTGAAATGAAAGGAATATAAAGGCAATCAGATTTAGACCTGGCTTTTGGCATTGGCATATTTTTTTATTAAATGCAGTTCAGTAATTGCACGAAAGGAGTGCCATTTCCACAATGTTTAATGAAGTTTATAGAACTAAAAATAATCTTCTCCAACCAATCTCCAACTTGTTTGCCAAGCTGAAAACTATTAATTTAAAATCAATTATTTACATATATGAGAAAATGTTATTTGAACTAAATAATAATGTGGGTTTTTTTATAACCTTTTTCAAAAGACTGCTGTTTATTGGCATGTCCCTATAGAGTCATTGAAGTTGCATCACAAATATTACAGCATACAAATTAATACTAATAGTAAGATGTATTACTGTCACAATATTGTTATTTCAGAAGTAAATCTGTTTCCCCATCAACACAACACATATTAATAAAATATAAAAATATATTTTTACTTAAATTATGATAACATATTGAATATCCCTTGGTTTTGCTTTACCATTTTCAAGCCTTCAGAGGTGCTCAATTCAAAAGCTGGTCAATTGTGATTGTATTATTATGTATTACCGATAATTCTATTTTTTATAATGTTTGATGGGGTCTGTCAAGCATAACCTATCCACTCTGTCACCGATAATATGTAGAGAAAACTGTTTTTCAATCAATTCTTTGGGATAGTTATCAAAAAAATATGTTTGTTACTGTTATTTACTATTAAATATTATGTAATGAATTTAACCCTGAGTTAATTTTTTGTGTGGTGACCATTTTAGGATGAAATGTTCCACCCTGTCACATCCCCCATCACAAGTAGGGAATGCATGTATAATGGATGATAAAAAAAATAGGCTTTTGTGCCTGAGGTGGGAAAAAAACAATTCTGGGAAGAATTTATGATAACGTTGCAATGTAAAAAAAAAAAAACTGATTCTTTGTTATTAAACATTCTGAAAATGGAATGCCGAATGGCACCCATCTCATGGAATGACTCTTCCATCAAATAGATACAGCACACAACATCCTTTGGAAAGGATGTAATTCCATCAAATCACATCAGAAACTGTTCATTCAGCTCCAAAAGGGTGAGGGAAAAGAGAGTGTGAGTAAACATTTCAATGACAAAAATGGGATTTACCATCAACTGTTTCACCGATTTCACAGTAGAGAAGGCCATTGCAGGTGAAATACATCTGTGCCTGATCCACTAACTAGACCTTGCCGTTAGTTCGAGAGTTTCAAAAAGTAGTTTCGATTTTGGACACAGTCTTTAAAAATCATACCTTCTTCTGAAGCAGAGCGGCGGCATGTGGTTTTGGTTTTTGCACAGATTTGTATTTGTGGTGACATGAAAGAACCAGTGAATTAATAATTTAGTTAGTCTTTACTGCATACATGGCTGGCCAGTAACTGCGGTTCCACCCCCACTGCCCACTGTGAATTAGTACTCAAATCATGTGACAAACTCCATCAAAACTCATAAAATATAGATGTGATTTGATTGCATGAGCAAGCAACAACAACAGCAGCAACAGAATATGAAAATGATTATTGTTTTACTTTGTAAGAAGACATTTCATGTGTGTGTGTGTGTGTGTGTGTGTGTGTGTGTGTGTGTGTGTGTGCGCGTGTGTGTGTGTATGTGTGTGTGTGTGTGTGTGGGTGTGTGTGTGTGTGTGTGTGTGTGTGTGTGTGCGTAATACTAAAATACTGCAACAATCCATTCAAGTTACATTTGGATTTCCCAGGTGGTCAACAGGGTCAACTGGGTTATGAATATGGGATCACTTTTGTAAAATGTACGCATGAATGCACTGGAAACATGAGAATTGGAATAGGGGGGACACCGGGGTTTTTTTTGCCCCCACTTTCAGGTATTATGGAAAAATGTTATGGGCGAGAACGTCCACACGAGGTATTACGGAATTAGAACGATGGCGATAACTTCTAAAGCCTAACGCTATTGCACGTCCTAGTGCCTTGCGTCCCCCCGCTACATGAATGTGGTACAATCCCGCGCCGTTGGCTGGAAATGCACATAAGCACCGGGGTTAACTTGAGTTCAAAGCTTCCAAACACACAACAGCTCCATCCTTCCATCAGGAGTTCAGTGCAGGTAATGGGGTACAAATCCACAATCTTTTTTTTTTTGTATATTCATACCGCTGTGACATCGTGTAAGCTTTGCCTGAAACGTGGAGTGAGTGTTTTGCACCGAACAATGATTTCGGTTCCGTCCCCCATTACTGTACTTGCACTGAACTCCTGATGGAGGCGCGGAGCTGTGCATCCGGTATGGAGAAAAGGCTGGCCTGCTGCAGGAATTAAACCTGTACCTACGCACTACATAAAGCAGGGATAAACTTCAGAAACCCTGAACTATTTCTTCAAAGTACCCATTCTAATGTTTCGGAGAAACACTTACTGCTTGAACTGTTCATTTAAAACGTTTAAAGCCAGTCCCATGCACTTGCCTGGTGTAACAATCAGTGGCCTTGTATTAAACATGTCACCTGACATGGTCATCATGTGTCTTATCAGCGCGGCAGGGACGTCCGGAGAGCGATCGGGGGGATCTCTCTCCAGGTGAGAGATGCAGCGCACATCTTGCCACTGGGGAATTTGACGTCTCAGTCTAGTCGGGGGTGGTGCCTGGATGACTGCACTCCCCTGACACCACCCATCATTCTCTGTGGCCTTAGACACCCCCACCCTGCCCCCCCTTTCCACCCATCTCTCTGCCATCTCCGGCTTCAATCTCCCTGACTGGGCTTTGAAAGAATAGCTCCACCCCAGGGAGGGTTCAGCCTGTTGGGACTGACTTTTCCTCAGAAGTGTCGGCTGTTCCTGCTCCGGGGAAAAGAAAGTGCTGCAGCTTTGTCGGGGCTCAGGTTTGGGATGGGCTCGATACCGTGCACTGCTCTGTACAAAACACAAGGCAGGGAAGGAGTGTAACCATGTTGACATAACAGACGGACAGATAGACATACAGACGGATGGATGGATAGGTGAATGGACGGACAGATAGATAGATAGACAGACAGACAGACAGACAGACAGACAGACAGACAGACAGACAGACAGACAGAAAGACAGACTGATAGATAGAACGATAGACAGACAGACAGACAGACAGAAAGATAGATAGATACATAGATAGATAGATAGATAGATAGATAGATAGATAGATAGATAGATAGATAGATAGATAGATAGATAGATAGATAGGTAGATAGGTAGATAGGCAGACAGACAGACAGACAGACGGACAGACGGACAGACGGACAGACGGACAGATAGATAGATAGATAGATAGATAGATAGATAGGTAGATAGTGTAGTTTCTTGATGAATATGATGTGTTGATGAAGAAGGAGTGACCCGTGACGCTGACTTAAGTAAAATAATAGGTTTATTACAAAAGAACAGCATCAGACCAGACTTGCCTAGGACGTCCAGGAGAGAACCGAGCTGGATGGATTCTCTGTCGAATGAAACTCGGGCGAGTCTTTTATGCTTGCCCAGAGACAACGTTGACCATTTGTTTCCCCTACCTAGGTCACAGGTCACATTTCACCTCCCTTATCACCGGGACCCCTGGTGATGTGTTCTCTCTGGGGCTGTTTCGGGACAGCCTAGACTACATAAAGTCTCGACAGAGATAAGAGTCATTGAACTTACGACGTAAATTGGCTTAAAAGAAATCACATACTAACAAACAAAATGATTATAATATACCCTTCTGAACATGCTTAGTCGTAGCAATAGAATTTATTTGTGGAGTGTGAGAGCAAAAAACACATCTGGCAGCTTCCTTTCTTAGTTCTTTTAACAAACAATCAAGACAGGAAAATTCTCTCACGGTTCCTCTGCCTCAGGCAACCACCTATTGCACTCCAAATCAATTAACCGCATAGAAGAAGGGTTTGGAAAACTGTACAGGATGTTACATATAAATGCATACAATCAGAACCTCAGAAATAAATCAAAAATTTTGTCCAAAGTCAGGCTGGTCGACCCATCGGACCCTCCAGTGAACCTGTCCCTGTCTATCATCAATGTCCCTCAAAACCCTGCAAAAAAAGAAAACACCTGAGGTCCCAATATATTCATTTCACCCTGTTACAGAAAACTTCAAAGAAAACAATACTAAATCAAAGTAATATGTCTTGCTAAACATTCTACTGTAGAGTACAGACTTTTCATCAATAATACAGGTTACATTGTAATAAACAAACTCCAATATTATAAAAACCTGCATAACACATATGTATATATTTAACTGTTGCTTTTTAACACCCTCAATCTTCAATGCTATTTCACTCGACACTCCTGATCATGATGTCCTCATTCAGGGTCCATCGTCCATTTTCATCCTCCATTCTTGAATGTCCATGTTTGAGTGTTCAAGTCCATTAGGCTGTTAGGATCTCTGGACACAGCCACCCTCTGACTGGCCTGAAAGAAAAATTCACTAGTCAGTATCTTGCACACACATCAAATACAGTATAATAATTTTGGTTTTGCATTACACTTTAATATTATTCCAATATATGATTAACATTTTCCTTTTCCCCCTTTGTCCATGCATTTTCTCAGTTAAAAATAGACTTGAGTCTATGACCGAATCACATATTCAGAATGGATATTTATCTACTAGTGTTAGCTCCTAACTACACACCATTAATGCAACGGAAGCGCCTCTACCAAATTCTGTCCTGTGTGCCAACAGATTTTAACAATGCGATTTTTCAGCACACCATTCATTTTTTTTTCACAAACACCTTGGCTTTGCGGATGATAAACAGCTCCTAGACATTATTTAATTCCCAATTTTTTCTGAACTAATTTTACTGTTTTCTCCACAAACTCTTTCCCACTATCTGAAGATATGCGATCTGGAAGTCCCCACCTGCTTATCACCTCACGACACAAGAACTTGGCTTGGCAACTGAATGAGCATCTTTATGCTTAGTTGGACATGCCTCAGTCCCCCGTGAAAATCTATCCATGACAACTAACATGTATCTTTTACCTCCTACTGGTCTTATCATGTGAACAAAATCCATAACCAACTCACGCATGGGACCTGTCGGAGTTGGAATGTGACCGGGTGGACTCTTCACGCCCCCCGAACATTGTTTTTAAGACCGATTGTTCATCTGCCTATGACATAATCAATTTGCTCAAGCAAGTCTGGTGCCCAAAAACTATTCTCTTTCGTGATTTTTATTCCCCCCTTGCAACATGGGCTAACCCATGTGCTTCCTGTATCATCATACCTACGACCTACCTACCTGACGCCGCTCCTTGCATCGAGATCACATCTCTGAGCGTGACTTTATCTTCCAAGTCCACTTCATGGGTGACCAGAAGAACCTTGCCTGCTTTGTTTGCTCCTGTAACTGGTTTTGCAGCCTCATCGGCTGCTTTCTTACCTTGAGTAACCCTTGACGTGTCCATTTTGGGTGCTGCACACTTAGCTACAGCTATTTCCTTTGGCTTCATCATTGCATGCAACAATTTCCTTATCTGAACATGATGCTTCTGTGTCCATTGGTTATTGTTTGACCCATATAAACTACTTTTTCTTGACAATACTGTAGCTTCTTTCATCCTTTCTCCTATATGCTTCTGCTCAAATCCTTCAGCCACCATTAAAGTCATATGTGGCACACTTTTCTCAATGTCATGCTCTTTATCAAGATAATCATCAGTGTTTATCTTCATAGTTGCCCCTTTACTTCCTCATTCCACCACCAAGAATCCTCTTCTTCCGGCTGCTCCCATTAGGGGGCGCCGCAGTGCATTATCTATCTACAATACCTTCTGTTCTGCGCATCTATTAACCTTCTCTTTGGCCTTCTTATCCTCATTCTTCTTATCCACCAACTGTATTTGAGTTTTCTGAGAGACTCCTGGTCCTGTTCCTTCTGGTCATGCTCCTTTTTCCTCCGCTTTAGCCTACATCTGTCTGAATGCTGGGTCGTATCCTCCAAGAGCTTCGTCCGAGTCACTCACACTCTCTTCTCCTATTTCCAAGCTTCTGACTTGTTGTCTGCTTCCCAAATGGTTCCTTCTCTTGGTACTGTTGGAGCTCGGATAGATCTTTGTGGTTGTTGTCGCCTTGCCCATCTCTATTATTTGCTGATCCTCATCTTTGAAGAGATAGTTGCCCTCCGTTGTCATCACTGGGAGCTGGGGATAAACATCAGTGAACTTCACCTCCTTCTCATAAGGCGGGGGCTTCTTTACAGATGATGTATGTGAGAAGGGTGCGGTAATCTTCTCCATCAATTTTCTGTTTCCTTTTCATTTTTCTTTATTTCTTGTCTACTTTGTTCTCTTTTTTCTTTTGCAGCTTCGAACCATGTCTGTCCCTCCTTTACAAACAGCTGCAGAATGCCAAATTCTGTTTGTCTTTTCTCTGTCCGTCTCTTTCCTCTTTTTCCTTTCTTTTGATTTACTTTATATGTAGACACAAGCACCTGCATTGTTTTAATCACATCCGGGTTAGGAGTTCCTTCAGCTGGCCATGGTTGTTCAATGTCAGGCCACCGCTTGCTCCATTTTCCTGATATTTTTGCAATATCTTTAATAAGCGGATTATTCTTTCGCACAACATCAATAGGAGTGATTACTTTTGTAATTTTTGTATCGATTTATTTTATTGTAAATCTAATTGATTTATTAAAAAAAAATGTATAAAGCACCGTGTAATCACACTCAACCAAAAACAACTGAATTTACCAACCCCAATGGAGACCAATAGCTTCCCACTTATGAAAGCAACTTCCCTTGTTCATGATCTGATACATGTGATCATACTCATTTATCTTATTTATCAAAATGTACATCAATGTTCACTCTCAAAATAGTCTCAATCAAGGTAAACCATACTCAGATAATGAAACCAATATTCACAGCTCTCAACTGTATTTAAATCAAATCAGCTTTTTCCGCATGTGATCAATCAAATCAATAATACTCCATTAATTAGGCAAATTCCTTGATTAGTCAGTCCGTTGCCAAGTCTCGTATTAACTAATTGCAACTGCAATATAAGGAAAATAACTACTTTAAGCCTATATGTGAAAACAAGCAATCATGTTGGTTATACCTAAATGTACACACATATATGTAAATGCAGGTGTCTATTGAAAAGAGTTTGTGGATAAACCGCACTGGCCTGATGCAAATGGATTCAGAATTCTTATGCGCTCTCATCCGCAAGCTTCCAGTGTCTGTGAAGAACTGCCAGATGTCTTGTCATCTGCCCCTTGGATGATCCAATTCAGACTCATTCCATCTTCTCTGTCTTTACCCCAGCTCTCACTCAGCAAAGTAAAAGAAAGGAAGAAAGAAAAAACAAAAAGAACAACACAAGAGTTCGGTGTCTTAAGACCACCCTAAATTGTTATACATACTATAATACAATTCAATGAGACATACATTATGAGCTTTTTTATTTCTCGCGCATTTGAATAAAGCAATGTTTACTTTTATTCATAAGACACATTTCGATCTAAAGAGTATATTAGTCAATCTAATATCACCTCTAATTAATTATTTTTCTTCTATATTCCTTTTTAATTTTATTTCATTTTTATTTATTTTATTTAATTTTATTTTAATATTCATTTATTTATTTATTTTCTTCTATCATACTTAGAAAAGAGAGAGAAAGGAGGGGGCTTCTTCTCCGCCCCTCTTGTCAGGGGGAGTTGACTAGGTTCCACTCTGTATGAAGCACCACCCCTTGCTCCACCTCTTAAATTTAGGCACAACTTCCAGTTTGCACAGGTCGTCAGCGAGCGAACATCCTGTTTAAGCTCCGCGTCGGAAAAGCGCAGCCAAATGCAACTACGCAGAGAGTCATAAATCAAAGCTGGTTACTTTCCTTCAGCAGCTGAAACACAAAACCTCTTCTCTTGCATCAAAAACCCAGCTTTTCCTTCTATTTCACCAAGACTATCTGCTCCTTTCACCAACAGGACTCACAGCAAGCACTGTCACACACACTCCTAGCACAAAGAGAAAAAACTCACACACCAACCAAACAATCGAGAAATCCTACTCATAATTCAGAGCAGGAGATTTTCTTTTCTTTACTGAATGTGTACATGCATGTGTAGGCTGACTGTTTCTGGTGATTCTAGTCCTTCTCTCAAGAAGGCTCATTTTGTTATCAAATATATAAAGTCCTGTGAAGGTTCATATCCTTTATCAAATGTATAAAACGTCCTTGAAAGAAAAAAGGCTCATATATATTTATCAAATGTCCTTAAAGAAAAAGGCTCATATATGTTTATCAAATGTCCTTAAAGAAAAAGGCTCATATATATTCATCAAAGGTCCTTAAAGAAAAAGGCTCATATATCTTTATTATCAGCTTTACAAAGTCCGTAAACAGGCTCATATATATTTATCACTAAAGGGGCAAGAAATGTTTTTTTTATGTATTATTCAACGGCTCACCACATATGTATACCTATTTAATAACCCATATATTCTATATATCATTTATACATATATACGAACAATACACAAATTTCTTCACACCTCTTTAGCCGCGGCACACTCAGACACACACACAGGCACACTCACACCCCAAAAGGAAAAAGAAATGTCTGTCCAGCAGCACATCTGATTTTCCAAAAACTTCAACAGCGCTTAACTGTTATACTTTAACGTCGACTCATGTATACTTTTCTAATTTCATCAAGATTTTCACTTTGGCCAGACTTTTAAATTTTCACTTTGGCCAAACTTTTAACAAATTATCCTTTTAATCAGATTCTTTCAGCATGCATGCTCAATGTGCACTAATTCTCTTAGGCTGGTTCAGCCCTGCTTTTCCCCATTTTTTCTCAAACTTTATTTTTCATCTTTTAAGCCTTTAACTTGTAACTCTTTTTACTTCACTTTTCATCTTTTTCATCTTACTTTAGGCTTATAACTTTTATCTCTTTTTCACTTTACTTTAATCTTTTCCATCTTCATTCATATCATTTTATATTTAGTCAATTCCCCTGGCCAGTATTATTTCCTCTTTGTTTTTCCTACCTAGATTTGACTATATTATATTTTCATTCGGCCAACTTTCACACAGCATTTAATGTACACATGTCTTACTGTTTAAGGAGATACGGGCCCTGTCTTCATTAATCTTGCATGGTTATTTAAATAACCTTTTGGCAACTAGTTCTGCCATTCTACAATTACTTTTTACTTCAACTTTCTCCACATCTTTTAAGCCTTTAACTTTTACTTTTAACTTCATCTTTTATTTCTCTCGTCTCTATTCTCTATTTCAAATTAATTCTCTTTTTCTTCATTTATTATTCTCTTATTCCCCTTATTTACATCTTTTACAACTTAATAAACCCCAATTTAGACGGAAACTCACTTCACACATCATCAAATCATCTCCATCTCCGCAATATTTGCTCTTGTCAGTGCAGCCTATCTGCACAAAACACTACCGCTTCAAGAACCACACACAGCTCAATTTTGTGAGAGAGCACTCACCCTGAGAGTGGTAATTCGCTGGAGCAGGCAGCATCGGCAGATGAGGCCCAACAGATCCTAGTTTGTGACGTCACTTTGTAGTTTCTTGATGAATTTGATGTGTTGATGAAGAAGGACTGACCCGTGACGCTGACTTGAGTAAAATAATAGGTTTATTCAAAAGAACAGCATCAGACCAGACTTGCCTAGGACGTCCAGGAGAGAACCGAGCTGGATGGATTCTCTGCCGAATGAAGCTCGGGCGAGTCTTTTATGCTTGCCCAGAGACAACGTTGACCATTTGTTTCCCCTACATAGGTCACAGGTCACATTTCACCTCCCTTATCACCGTGACCCCTGGTGATGTGTTCTCTCTCTTGGGACCCCTGGCACCGTCTCTTACTAATTATCTTATACGATGGGGCTGTCTTGGGACGCCACACATTCCAAGACACCTCAATAGATAGATAAATAGATAGATAAATAGATAGATAGATAGATAGATAGATAGATAGATAGATAGATAGATAGATAGATAGATAGATAGATAGATAGATAGATAGATAGATAGATCGATAGATGGATCGATAGACAGACAGACAGACAGACAGACAGTCGGATAGCCAGATAGAAATAAAAATAGAAACACAAAAAAAATATAAACATAAACAATAATATAAAATATATACAGATTAGTGAAGATAACCTAAACTACACATAGAAAAAAATATAATATAATAAGTAATATAAATATATATAAGTATATGTAATATATACTGTATATCCAAATAAGGGTATAAACTAACTCTATCTTTCTGTCCCTCTCTACATCTCCCTTTGTCTGCATTGTCACACTGTCCCTATTTATTCGCTCTCTCTATTTGACTTTTTCCTGATGTCTGGCACCCTTTCAATCATCACTCTGTGACTGAAGAATTTTTTCACGCTCACATTTTTTAATGGCCTGCTCTTTCTTTTCTTCTTTTTCTCCCTCGCCTGCTTCTATTTTTTTTTTTTTTCTTCTCACGCTTATAGCTCATCTACTGTACGTTATGCATCGTTTTAGACCGTGGCTTTCAAGACGCACACTGTGCTCAGCAGCAGTATATTTAGAGAGGGAAGTAAAAATAGCTCTGCATCGGGGTAGCAGTGGAGTCTCCTCTGAGAGCTCGTATCAAGCACAGTCCAGACCCCGCGCGGTAGGTGAGCCGCACCCGTCATTAGTACTTCATTGTGGAACACTTTTCTTGCTAAATGATGTGTCTCTGCGAATGTGAGGAGCCGTTCCTGGTGGATTACGCTAAAAATTGTTATATTGTTTATTTGCTGTTGTTGCAGTGCAAGGCCGCTGAACACTCATTCACAGTTTGGTTTGGACTGAAAGTGCCTGTGTTCTCTGTGAAGTTAATACGCTACTAAATTATGAAGTCGGGAAGTCTAAGGATTCAAACCGAAACAGAAAGAATCTTGGTGAGCAAACAAGCGTATTACCTCGTAAAACACTCATTCCTTTAACTCTCTGCGTGTTATTAGAATACGCAATCATGTGCATATCTGAATTATTAATACTATTTAAAAAGTGAAGCCTATCACCGCAGTTTGCAGTCATTGGAAAAAGATTTGATAGCTTTGAATCACTACGCCCAGAAACCTCAAACTGCAAACAAGCTTGAAAAGATTTGCCTAATGCTCCTCTCTGCCGAGATTCTGTTTGTTTTGGAATCACAAAATAATCACCCTTAACCGCATCATGATTCCAGTCTCTGATAAATGAAGCATATTA
Organism: Zeus faber; assembly: GCF_960531495.2. Classification (NCBI taxonomy): domain Eukaryota; kingdom Metazoa; phylum Chordata; class Actinopteri; order Zeiformes; family Zeidae; genus Zeus; species Zeus faber. The sequence goes on along the minus strand of NC_137190.1, from coordinate 24,252,926 downwards.
AAGTAAGCAGCATCCGTCTCCACAAACATGAAACTCAAAAAGTTTTCCCCTTCAGACTAAGTAAGTAAGTGAGGTAAGCACCTGCTGCTCAGAAATCCGGTTCAATTTATTTCTGTTTTCTTCCCCAATGTCGAAAAATGCAAGAGATCTGTTGCTGTTGTTGTTGTTGTTGTATCTATTTAAAACCCTTATATAATAGAATCATACAAAAGAAAATCATATAATAGAAATACTTGGCCAACCACTCATACCTCTCTCATGGAGAGGATCCTTGCGCTCTTCAAACTGGTGTCCCTCAGAGCTCCGACCATGAGCCTCTGCTGTTCTCCTCTCACATTAAACCCCTCGGTAGTGTCCTCCCACGCCTTCTCCTCTCACTGATATAGTGCAGATGACGCTCAGTTTTATCTCTCCTTTGATGGGCGCATCTCTGTGCGCTTAGTAGGACAAAAGCGTCCGCTAAATGACGTGACATAAGAATAGAGACCAAAGAACATCTTCCAATGGGGCTCTTACAGTTTCGTTGTCCTTGTCTGTTTGAGTGAATGCACCTTATTGTATTATTATTATTGTATTATCACAGACTTACTGTGATAATACAAATACTTCAATTATAATAAAATAATAAATAAATAGAGCTGCAGGCAGCAATACACGTGGTCCAGTCTAGTCATGTTTGGTACGTTTTACAGTTTTCCGGGTTCTTCGAAACGCCGCGTGATTTTCCGAGTTTACATTGAACACCGCATCGGCTCCCCGGGTCTGTCGTCTCCTTCCTCGTTCCTCTTCCTGTGAATGAGCACCCAGAAACCGAAATGAGACTTACATACAGGAACAACCGTTCATGATGTCAGAAAGCGTCCCGCTCCATAAACGAATCAAATCATCTCAACGTTATTCTACTTCTGGTAAAATTTAAGTTTTTCACTATTTCTGCTCCAAATATACATCAATATTGATCAAATTCGAATGACGAGACGCTCCCTGGATTTGATTTGGTACTCACACACACTATGTCTGTGTGTACTGTGATTGTCGTGTTCAAGATACTTTTAGCCCGAAAAATGCCAATATTAAAAAAAATAAAAATAGCAACAATAACAATAGGGCTGGACCCCTATTTAAAATAGCAAAACAATAATAATAATACATTTTCTATAAAGCATCTTTAAATGTTAACATATTAATGAATTAAAGACACTGTACAGGCACAAATAATTATATATTACATTGCATCTATCGTAGTAAATATTATTCTTTGAGACAGACATTTGAATTTTGGTGTCTTAGCAAGAACCGGTGGGTTTAGTTCTTGATGGATGTGTCTTGCATCGGAGGATAATTAAGCTCTCACCAGGAACAGTGCTGTGACTTAGTGCAGCGTTGTCATGACTGTAGGAACCTTCAGATCCTGGTTGCATTGTGCTGCAGGGCACCTTGCACTGGCTTCCCTCTGAGGAAGACTAATGGGGCTAATAGCTGGAGCTCGCTTGCTTTTATATCTGAATACAGAAAAAAGATACACATTTTTGTCCATGGAAGGAGGCGAAAGGGGTTGAATGGCAGCTGTATTGCACATTAGGGGAGGTGAAAATCACCTACATGTACTGTGCTATTTTCAATTTTCTTAGCGCTGCTCTCGCTGCAGTTTTTCATCAAATTACCCAATGTCTTCAACTCTGACATGCAAAGACAGCTTAATTGTGTCCATCCTAGCAGGGATGAGTTATTCTGTCCGTCTTTACTCCTCTTGGGAAAATAATAGGACGCGCAGTGTCTCACACATTGAAGGTCACTGGAAACCAGCCAAAATACAAAGTAAATGTCACGTTTCTAGTTTTGTTACCAATATAGGAAGCACCGCCGCTGTGCTTTCTGTCAGGCTGTGGAGATTTTCTTCCTGTTCCAGCTGCTTCTTTGTCACTCTCCACCTTCTTATTCCCACAGTGACTCTCTCAGCCTGGCTGTATCTCATACTGAATAAATTACAGCATGTCCACAGCCTCATTTAACTGTTCTTTTAACACTTAATGCCTCTCATAATGATTATTAATGGTGAAAAAATATCCTATTATATCCTCTACTGGCTCTACAATCATGTGTTCAAGGCACCCTTGGAGTCCCAGATGTGTGATGTAATGGATTTCACAAGGTGACTTGTTACAAGTCATTACCTTTGTCAATAAATCATTATAATAAATTAACTAATCAGTATGAATGTGGAGAATTAGCTTATATAGTTTACAGTATTTTTGAACTAAGTCATTATTAGGGGTCCAGTTGTGGGACTTGGTCGGATAAATTGCTCGGAAACAGATCAACGGCAGAAGTTACGAAAACACGGTTCACATCTCGTTTGACCCCGAACGTCACAAACATCTCTCGGTTCAACTTTCACCCAAATCGATTCACATACAGAGCAGAAATGAGTGAAAAACGGATTCAATTTGACCTAAATCACGGACGTGGAGTCACCAAATGCCAAAGTATCTAGAACAGGGTTAAAACTATCTGGAACACAACAATAACAGAAATTACGAAGACGGTTGAGGTGTCGTTTGAGCCAGTATGTCGCAAACATCCCCTGGTTTAAGTTAGGCAAATGCCTGTTCAATAAGCATTCTGGGGTGAGGAAATGGACCCCATTGCAAGCAGTCTGCCGGCTTTGAATGTAGTAGTCGACACTGAAGCAATAGAGAGTGTGTGGTTACTGTTGTTACTGCTGTTCACGTCACTTCAAACAAGTGACGTGAACAGCCAATTGTACAGAGCAGAGAAAAAACCATGTGACCAGACGAGCCAGACGTACAGCAGGAGCGCCGACTTTTCCTCCGCTTCCTCCGCTTCCTCCGCTCTCTCCAGCACACCGCGGGGATGAGGCCCCCCGGAGCTGATGCGGCGGGTCTTCCTAAAACACCAATTTGAAGTCAAACTCGCACTCCTCCCAACCCGAGCCCAGCGTGGGTTGGGAGGAGCCCCCATCCCCACAAAAGGATAGCGAAAGAAAAGAAAGAATCCGCGGCAGGAGAAAATCCCTGGCTCCGCACCAAACGTCCCTGCATATAATTAGAGAGCACAAATTCGGGAACCTCGGAACCTCCAAAACCTGTAACACGTACCTAACATCACTAAACTGGATTAGTAAACTGGTTTTTATAATTATAATTGTAATCATAATTATAATTACAATAATAATAATAATTATTATTATTATTATTATAATTATAATTATAATTATTATTATTATTATTATTATTATTATTATTATTATTATTATTATTTTTATTATTGGTACCCTGGGGTATAAACATTTGTAGATGACAATGGCAGAATATTGTCGCGGCACCTTCTAGCCTCTCTTCTAAAATGTGAACTCACAGATGTTTTACTCTCTCATGAGATTGTTTCGATTTCAGCAACTGTAATGCCAAACCGTGCAAGGTTCATTTCATTCCATCTGCTCTGTATAAACATTTAATTTAGACTCGCTTTTCCTCTTACTTTTCATCTAGCGGTTGTTGTTGTGCGGGGTGCAGTGTAAGACAGTGACTGAGAGAGCGTCCCCGTTATGCACCGTGCTTTTTTTTGGTTTCGTTCAATAAGGTAATGGAGAGGAACATCCCTGAAAGCACACAATTCACGGCGAGCAAGTGGGCGTGTTGATGACTACGCCCACTCCTCCTGTGGGATCTTCGTGCGTGGTCTGTTCCACTTGCCTGTATACAGATATAATATACTGTAAGTCAGCGCTGAAAACAAGAATAACATTATTATCGCTATTTTCATTGTGCTGAAAACCGGAACAATTTGTTGGTGAATGTTGGAAACCAACTATATTTTGTCACTGGCACCAGTTTCTATCATATCATCGATCATATCTACAGTATACATTAATCCATTTATTACATGGCTGTGTGGAATACTAATTTCTAACTGTTAGATAGCGGCAATCATCTGTCAGTTATTCCTGAATAATGACCGCTGTCTGTTGGTAATGACCACTGGCACAGGCAACCACTTTTCTTCCTGGAGAGCGTGCGAGTCTCAGCTAGGTAAGCACACACTCTCTATTGCTTCAGTGTCGACTACTACATTCAAAGCCGGCGGACTGCTTGCAATGGGGTCCATTTCCCCACCCCAGAATGCTTATTGAGCGCCAAGCCAGGCATTTGTCGGAAACCGTTGAACACCTGAGGTTTGTAATTTCTTTCTATTCTCCGCTGAAGCTACAGGATTAACAATACCTAATACTTGCACTGTGCTGAAAAGGAGGGAATAGCAGCACCCCTCGACAGCAGCTCCCTTGATGCCGTGTAGTCTTCATTTCTGGCACAGGGACTACTGAGGTTCCTCTAATAGTGCTGTTTTCTAAATGTCATCTGTGAAACGCTGACGGGCTCAAGCCAAAATAAGTAACGGGTCACATGATCTCAGGCGGAAATGAAAGCATTTCCCCAGGTCGCTCCTCAAAGCTGCGACTGCGAGTGACGAAGAATGAGGATTTTTAGGCATTTAAAGGGGCTCATGTAAGCTCAGGCAGCTGTATTATCTACGGCTAAAAAAAAGAAAGAATGAAGAACGAAGAAAAATGTTGTTGAATTTCCTGCATCACACTTCCTGCGGAACATAGTTCTACCTGCTCTAACTCCAGACCTTTCACCAGTTCGTTATTGTTTCCTACCTGTTCCTGAGCTGGATAAGAGATCAGCCAACGCTCATTAAATGCTTGTGAAAGCTACGGATCCCTGGAGGAGCATCCATGGATTACCCATGTCAAAAGCAATATGAATCATTTGGAATCGAGTTCTATTATTATCGTATTATCGTAACGTATTATTATCATTATATTTAATGAATATTGTGAAATGCATGGACATGCTCGGCTGCACGTCATTGGAAAGGTGATGAAGGATCGTTCGCTATAAAACACGGTTACGTTGAAGGAATAACGCGAGAAACGTCTATTTTGTTTGGAACATGAAAACAGATGATCCAGGGAGTGATCAGTGCAACTTCCTCGTTTGACACATTCGGCACTGCCGTTCACTCCGTCAAGTCAAATAGTTGTGATGAGATTGTGATGGTTGAGCTGCATTCCTCCATGTAGGCATCCAAGAGGAATGGTACATTATTTGTTATTACCCATTTGGTTGTTGGGGGCATTCCCAGCATTTCATGCAACAATGCCCTCAACAATGCCCCATTTTCTACATTTTTCACACCCGCTACATTTTTGAGTGCAGCCTCGTCGGACGTCAGCGCTGAGCCCGAACACGACTAATCCTCCCCCGGCTCGCTAATGAGAAGCCTTATCACTCCTCCGTTACACAGGCCTGGATCCACCACCCATTAGAGGGTGACCCCAAAACAGAATTCAACAGTGTTTCAAGGGGGCAGGAGCCAAAGGCCACAGCCCCCACCCCCCCATAGACCAATGGATTAGTTACTAATCCTCGGAGGTATTTGTCTCCCTACCTTCCCCCACTTTTCAGCAATTGCCCAGCTGCATGACTTTACAGTATATACACGGCGAAAAGAGAAGTACAAGGTTAGCTCTGGATGTAGGAAGTGGAGAGCAGGAAGGGAGAAAGAGCTCTTAATGAGAATATTGGGAAGAGATAGAGGATAGTATATGAATCTTTTATTATTTGTTATTTAGGTTGTGGTCAGAGCTACCCTGTCATGGCATCTGTGGCATATTGCCTCATGGAGGTTTATCTAATTTAGGTTTATTTTTATTGTTTATTGTACATACAGTGGGGCAAAAAAGTATTTAGTCAGCCACCAATTGTGCAAGTTCTCCCACTAAAAAAGATGAGAGAGGCCTGTAATTTTCATCATAGGTACACTTCGACTATGAGAGACAGAATGGGGGGAAAGAATCCAGGAAATCACATTGTAGGATTTTTAATGAATTAATTGGTAAATTCCTCGGTAAAATAAGTATTTGGTCACCTACAAACAAGCAAGATTTCTGGCTTTCACAGACCTGTAACTTTTTCTTTAAGAGGCTCCTCTGTCCTCCACTCGTTACCTGTATTAATGGCACCTGTTTGAACTCGTTGTCAGTATAAAAGACACCTGTCCACAGCCTCAAACAGTCACACTCCAAACTCCACTATGGCCAAGACCAAAGAGCTGTCAAAGGACACCAGAAACAAAATTGTAGACCTGCACCAGGCTGGCAAGACTGAATCTGCAATAGGTAAGCAGCTTGTTGTGAAGAAATCAACTGTGGGAGCAATAATTAGAAAATGGAAGACATACAAAACCACTGATAATCTCCCTCGATCTGGGGCTCCACACAAGATCTCACCCCGTGGGGTCAAAATGATCACAAGAGCGGTGAGCAAACATCCCAGAACCACACGGGGGGACCTAGTGAATGACCTGCAGAGAGCTGGGACCAAACTAACAAACGCTACCATCAGAAACACACTACGCCGCCAGGGACTCAAATCCTGCAGTGCCAGACGTGTCCCCCTGCTTAAGCCAGTACATGTCCAGGCCCATCTGAAGTTTGCTAGAGAGCATTTGGATGATCCAGAAGAGGATTGGGAGAAAGTCATATGGTCAGATGAAACCAAAATAGAACTTTTTGGTAAAAACTCAACTTGTCGTGTTTGGAGGAGAAAGAAAGCTGAGTTGCAGCCAAAGAACACCATACCTACTGTGAAGCATGGGGGTGGAAACATCATGCGTTGGGGCTGTTTTTCTGCAAAGGGACCAGGACGACTGATCCATGTAAAGGAAAGAATGAATGGGGCCATGTATCGTGAGATTTTGAGTGAAAACCTCCTTCCATCAGCAAGGGCATTGAAGATGAAACGTGGCTGGGTCTTTCAGCATGACAATGATCCCAAACACACCGCCCGGCCAACGAAGGAGTGGCTTCGTAAGAAGCATTTCAAGGTCCTGGAGTCTCCAGATCTCAACCCCATAGAAAATCTTTGGATGGAGTTGAAAGTCCGTGTTGCCCAGCGACAGCCCCAAAACATCACTGCTCTAGAGGAGATCTGCATGGAGGAATGGGCCAAAATACCAGCAACAGTGTGAAAACCTTGTGAAGAATTACAGAAAACGTTTGACCTCTGTCATTGCAAACAAAGGGTATATAACAAAGTATTGAGATGAACTTTTGTTATTGACCAAATACTTATTTTCCACCATAATTTGCAAATAAATTATTTTAAAAATCAGACAATGTGATTATCTGGATTTTTCTTTCTCATTTTGTCTCTCATAGTTGAGATATACCTATGATGAAAATAACAGGCCTCTCTCATCTTTTTAAGTGGGAAAACTTGCACAATTGGTGGCTGACTAAATACTTTTTTGCCCCACTGTATATATATATATATATATATATTTTTTTTTTACATTCTTCTTGTTTATTGTTTTATTTCAGGATTACTTATCTTGTTATTGTTTGCTTTGTATTGTTTATTGTACAATTTTATGTTTATTGTATATTGCCAATTTTGCAATTTGTTGTTTATTAAATTCTTTCTATTTCTATTCCATCACTTGATTATTAATGCCATTTTTTTAATGTGGGCTACTGTAAACGTGGCAATTTCCCTCCGCTGATGAATAAAGTATCTTTCTAATCCGCTGATGAATCCGTCTATTCTGTTCTACAGCGGGTGTATATCCAACTAATATGCTTTGCATACACAATGCACTTGGACACAATCCCATGTTTATCTTTTTAATTTCACTCTCTTGTTTGGAGGCAACATTGGCAGATGGATTAGAGGATGAAGTGTGTGTGTCTATACAGTCCCCTGCTTGTCCAGATGAAGGTTTAATGTAGAGCAACCCCCACTCTGTCACGGTATCCGTGGGAGACTAGTACAAACTAATCTGTTCTGATATGCTGTATACTGTGCATGAACTAATATGTGTGAAAATACACACAGTGCATTTGGACAAAAGAAATATAGTTGTTTTTTTTGTCGCTCTTTAGAGGATAAAGTGTTTGTTTGCTTGTTTGTTTTATCCTAGATATCCAGCCTTCCATATGCTGTCCTACATAAACTTTCTTTTATATTATATTTTACATATATGTTATTATCTGCGTTTCATAGCCCACTTGACCAAAATGCTACTTAATAGTGTGTTGACTTTACAGTTCTGGTGTTTAATGAATTGAGGCGATGCAGAAATGGCTCAGCAATGAAGAATTATATATACTGTATTAATTTGAAACAAAAGCAACATTTCCACCAATTGTCAGTGGACCCAGAGCTCCACGGCTATTAGTGAAAGATCCGGCAGAAAGCCCCATCGTCGTAGCGTTGAGTTGTGTGATTGACAGTGTTTGATGAGGGCACGGTAATGAGAATAATCATCACACAGTCATCACACTAATTACAAGTGTCATAATCAGTGCCATCCAGGAAATCAACACTTAGCCCTCATTTGCAAAATGTGAAATATTCACAAGTTAATCAGGCTGAAAGTTTTTAAAAGGTTTCATTTTAAATGCCTGGGAAGGTTGGCAAGAGGAATGGAAGGAGGGTGGGGATCTCAAATATATCCGCCACTGCAACTGAAACAGCGTCAGGAAAACCTCAGGGATCCCTATAATAATCTGTGATTTTAACATGATAAAAGCACATTGCTTCTCCTCACACGCCTTATTAAACACTTAAAAGTGAATCCTGTGACAACCATACCCAAGCGTCTGCTCAAAGGACGACGCACATTATGTAGAAGAAAAAAAAACAACTAATAATAATTTTTAAAAAAGGGTCAGAGTGGTTTATTGGTTTTTGGGACATCTCTGCTCTCTCCTTTTCATTTTTTTTGTCCCTCATCCCTTTCCCCCAGTAGAACAGATTGGATTATTCAGAGCACAGGCAGTAGAATTAGTGTTGGATCGCTGCGCCGCATACGCTCCCCAAGGAGGCATGTTCTTGAGGAAAGAGTGTGTGTGTGTGTGTGTGTGTGTGTGTGTGTGTGTGTGTGTGTGTGTGTGTGTGTGTGTGAGAGAGAGAGAGAGAGAGAGAGAGAGAGAGAGAGAGAGAGAAACTGTAAAGGGAGAACAGAGAGAGAGAGAAACTGTAAAGGGAGAACAGAGAGAGAGAGAGAGAGAGAGAGAGAGAGGGAGAGAGCAGATGGTTGAAATACCTAGTGTTCAAACATCCCTGGGCAGTTGTGGGTGTGCAGATTGTTTGTGTAATAATCGCAGTTGCATTTCTCACAGTCGCTCTCGTTACTTAGTGACTAGATGATACATTTCGCTGGAGACGTCTAACTTTGTTCCTGGCGTTGGAGTGAGACAGCTTTGATTCTACGTGGGGTTTATCTTTTTCGCTGTCTTTTGTCGGTGAGAGAGTTTCAAATGCGATGCTGCGCGTTAAGACGAAGTGGACATACCGGCCACTTTATTAGGGACACCTTTCGAGCACTGGGTATGACCACCCCACCCCCACCCTTTTGCCCGCAGGATAGCCCAAATGATTGGTGGTGTGGAGGCAAGGTGCTGGAATCCTTCCGTCAGAGATCCTGTCGACACGACAGCATCACACAGCTGCTGCACCTTTGACAAATCTCCCGTTCCACCACCTCCCAAAGGCGCCCCATTGCGTTGAGATCTGGAGACCTCGGAGGCCGTTGGAGTCCACCTTAGATGTTTGCACTTTGTGACGTGGTGCGTAGTCCTGCTGGGAGTGCCCATTATAACATGGATAGACAGTGGCCTTAAAGACACTCTGGTAGGCTGTGGCATTTAAACCGTGCTCAATTGGTATTAAGGGGCCTAATGTGTGCTGTGCCAGCAACACATTCCAAACACCAGTACAACACCCCCAACGGCCTGAACCGCTGACATAAGGCAGAATGGATCCATGGATTCATGGGTTTTACACCGAATTCAGACTCTACCATCTGCATGTCGCAGCAGAAACTGAGATTCGTCAGACCAGGCGACATTTTCCCAATGTTCCACTGTCTGGTTTGGGGGGCGTAGCCTCGCTCTTCTGTTCTTAGTTAGTTCTTATCCAGTCAGTATGTAGCTCCGGATAATATAGCCATATCCTTGGACATATCATCCCAGATTTGAGAGTAATTGTTCTGATGAGAATTCTGACTGATATCCGGTTGGTATGTAGGTCTGGATACCAGATCCTCCCGGATTCGATAAAATCCAAACTCCGACCACGTAAACAGACATGACATGCTTCCACAGTCTGAGAATATCCAGTTTGTATTTAGCCACGCACACACGGAATCCGGAGCTATCCGGACTAGGATATCTCTGGGTTCTGAGCCTTTTTGCCCGGTGTAGCTTGGTGAGTGGAACCCGTTGTGTTCCCTCTTCATCCACCTCAAAGTTCCATATATTCAGAGATGCTGTTCTGCCTGTCGCCGCTTCTGTGACGCGTGGACTTTCCTTCAGCTTCGGCTGTTCTCTTCTGACCTTTCTCATTAACAAGGTGTTCAAGTGCTGTTTACTTGATGTTTTTGGGGTGTTTTTTCGCACCATCCTCTGCAAACTCTAGAGGCTGTTCCAGGAGATTAGCAGCATCTGATACGCCCAAACCGCTCTGTCCGACACCAGAAATTCCGTGTACAAAGTCACCGAGGTATTTCCTCCCCCGAATTGATGTGCGGCCTCAGCAACAACCGAACCTCATCGCCATGTCTGCCTGCTTTTATGCTTTTAGGCCTGGAGCGTATAATGAACGGTAACAACAGGGGGACGGTAGCTCAGGAGGTAGAGCTGGTGGTCTAGTGATCCAAAGGTTGCTGGTTCGATCCCAGGCTCCTCCTGCTAGCATGCTGTAGTGTCCTTGAGCAAGACACTAACCCCTAATTGCTCCTGATGGCTGCGTCCGTCGGTGTTTGAACAATTGTAAGTCGCTTTGGATAAAAGCGTCTGCTAAATGACTAAATGTAATGTAAAATGTAACAGAAAATGTGCAATGGAAGGTTTTTTTTCCCTTCTTGTACAGACCTGATAATCCACTTTTGGGCTTCATCTAATGAATGCCCCCTCTTAGTCCTTCCTCCCACCGTGGTTCCATCTCCGTTATTGATGGGCGTGCAGCAAACTGGACACTTGTAGAGGAGTGGAGATTAAGCCGCTCGCGGGGACCCACCTGCTCCCCCCGGGTGCCCTGCTGCTGTCCGTCTAGACGCCATTCCTCCTCTTCATTCTTTCCTCCCTTGCGGGGGAAAAAAAAAAAGGGAAGAGATGGAGGCAGATGGCTCACGCAAGCAACGCAGACCTCACCTTCTCGGAATGTTCATTGTGACAGCAAATCCTTTTTTTTATTTTTATTTTTATTTTTTCCAATAAATCAGTCTGTTCTTCATCCAACATTCTCAATTTTATTTTTTTTTGCCCAAAAAGTTAGAAAATGAAGCAAAAAAAAATCAACCAGTGAAAGGTAGACTGATCTATTGTCGAAGCCGTGCTGTCCGTGTCCTCGGAGAAAGACTGGATAATATTATAGTCTGTTTCTTTTTTTCACTTGCGCAGGTTAGAAGAAACGGTGAAACACGTTTCCTCAACCAAAAATGTCAACATATCCAGCTACAAATCAGGGAAGTGCTGAACACCACCAATTATCAAACTCATTCATCTTCAGGACAAATTGCATGCGAACCCGCGCTTACCTGTGTAGTCACCTTTCATACCAATTAATAAAAGCCTCAAGCGTTATTTTTCCTTTTTCTTCATGGTTTCTGCATTAAACGAAACGGCACCTTCTCAGATTTTAAATTTTCATACAGTGTGATTTTCTGTGTTCCCACTCTACACTGATCCTTTTAGCCTCACTACATCTACAGAGATGTTGAAAGAACTGTTGACTGAAGATTGCATTTGAGCGCGTGCGCATGTGTGTGTGTGTGTGTGTGTGTGTGTGTGTGTGTGTGCGTGTGTGTGTGTGTGTGTGTGCACACGTGTGTGTGTGTGTGTGTGTGTGTGTGTGTGCGTGTGTGTGTGTGTGTGTGTGCACACGTGTGTGTGTGTGTGTGTGTTTGTGTGTGTGTGTGTGTGTGTGTGTGTGTGTGTGTGTGTGTGTGTGTGTGTGTGTGTGTGTGTGTGTGTGTATGTGGGTATGTTTGTGTGTACGTCCATTTATTCCCTGATGTATGCAATTGCCAGCAGCATACACAGACTGTGGTAAACTCATTGGCTGGCCTCGAGGCTCGTGTGTGTGTGTGTGTGTGTGTGTGTGTGTGTGTGTGTGTGTGTGTGTGCCTGTGTGCGTGCGTGTGTGTGTGTGTGTGTGTGTGTGTGTGTGTGCGCGCATGTGTGTGTGATGAAAATACTTCAAAGGCAATACGTCTAACGGTTTTCTTGGCGTCTTGGCGGTTGTCTGTAGAATGCCTCACTTCACCCCAGCTTTCATTGCATGTCCCAAAGCACAGTCGAGTTTAGGACGGAGCAGAAACGCTTCCTGTTGTGTGTCGCTCCTCTGGGCGCCCTCACGGGTTCATTCCTTGCCGCCAGTACGGGCTGGAGAGGGAAATGTACGGGCAAGCATTAGCATTTAAAATCAATCAAGTTAAAGACATTGCCTTCAGATGACTTGAGCGACGTGCTACACTTTGGCCAACGTCAACGTCAACATCAACGTCAAAATCTCACTTCAAATCTGATCTTCCGAATATTTTATTTTTTGCTGTCACTGCAAGTTTGTCTATGATAACGGATGCAAGTAGCAGATGAATTAAAGGAGGAATCTGGTATTTTTTGATCATTCATTCAATTCGAGTGACACTGAATCTGTAAAAACAATTTGGTATTGAGAGAAAAGCTCAAAACAGCTTAAATGCCAAAATTGCCATTCAACCTTTTTCAAGTCAAAGACCTTGAATTTTCATACGCATTTCATTTTGTCTCTTTAAAACTGATCTCAGAAGACTTTTGTCCTTGGATAGGATTTTTGTCTAAAATCCCGTACCATTCCAGACCCCCTGGGGGGTGAGGGTTAGGGTTAGGGTTAGAAGAACCACTGATCTGATAAAGTCATTCAAAAACCTCCAAACATTTATGTGATTGTGATATTTCATGGTGGCCGCATTTGGCTAGAAATATTTAGAAAAGTGGGTTTAATGTTGAATTAACCAAGATTATGGATGTGTAGTAACGTTGAGACAACCAGTTGAGATATAATTGATGCAATCCCACCCACTACCACCCACACGCACGCTCCACTGAAATTATGCAATTTGATGGTCAATGGAGGAAAACGACAGGAATGACATTGGATTCATTGGGAACAAGAAGGTAGAACTGCACACATTGTGCAGAATGCATCCAATAAAAAAGAAAATGTAATAAATTGTATCATCAGTTATTGGATCATGGTATATATTTTCCAGTTTGTCTACTTTGGACGAATACCATTTATTATGTGAAAGAGTTCATCACGACTACAAAGAAAGTCGAACAAAGGCAACCAAACAATAAAGAACAATAGTGACTTACCATCTCTCAGTGCAATGTAAAGAATTATTAATAATTAATAAGTATTTTCATATTCAATGTATTTAGTATCAAAACATCCAGAACATTTCTGCCGTTTCCGAACAGGGTTCTTAATTTGCGGAAGGTTTTAATTCCGTCCTCTCTTGTTGATATTCGCGTGCTATCTGGGCTGGAAGTGATTCCACGCTCTGACTCATAGAAGGAAAGTGCACATCATCCTCTGGTGCACGAGATCAAGCTTTTCTTTTTGGACACGTCGTCACTGCCACGACTTCCCAGCATCCAGAGGAAAAAGGTGTGTGTGTGTGTGTGGTGATCTTGAACAAGCGAGGCAACACCAAAATGCTTTCTGAGAGGTGACGTTTATTTAATCTGGGCGTCGGCGGCACGGGCGAGAACGTTGTCTTGTTTTTTTTTCTTTTCAGGGTGGTATTTTCGTCCTTCTTTCCGCGTACTCGACCCATTTACATTCATCCCTCTTGTCTTTTCTTTCCTCCCGCACGCCCGCCGCCTTTGTTTTCACATTAAATCATTTACAGAGAAGCCTTTTCATTTTTCAATGAGTATCGGCTTTGATGATGTCGTTTCCATGAATAAATAAGGCGAAATCTCTCTCTCTCTCTCTCTCTCTCTCTCTCTCTCTCTCTCTCTCTCTCTCTCTCTCTCTCTCTCTCTCTCTCTCTCTCTCTCACTCTTTTTCTCACACACACACACACACACACACACACACACACACACACACACACGCACACCCTTTCTGTCTCACTCTTTCTCTCTCCTTCCTCAAAGACATTCTTTCAGCATCATTCCTGGACTGATTGGAATCAGTGTTTTGAAGGGGGAGTTTGGACAGTGGACATTTTGGCTTTTGTTTTCCGTGTAAAGACGTCGTATTCAAAATGAGAAATGAGGCAGCAACAGTAGAAGGCCTCCTCATCTGACCGCCATGCATATTCACTCCCAGAACCAGCTTCCTCCCGCTAAGCAGCGGCAAATAAATTGCTCTTCCAAGTGTGACCAATGCTCTCTCAAGTTTCATAATGGTTCTGACTGTTATATGAGAAAAGGGGGGCAACGATAAAACCCTACCCTCAAAGACACACCAGACACGCACACACACACACACACGCACACACACACACACACACACACACACACATACACACACAGCTCTCTGATACCACTTTTCCAACTGTGCTAGTGTCAGTTTGCAGTTGGTTCTAAGAACCGGTTTGCTTTTCCACGGGAAAATGTTGATACACATGCACATGTATGCGCTAATGCTTTCACCATATGCGTTTCATTATTACTAACAATAATAATATTAATAATAATAATAATTATTATTATTATTATTAATAGTGTTATTATTATAATTGTTACTATTCTTCCTCTTATTATTATTATCATTATTATTGTTATTATGATAATGATTATGATTATGATGATGATTATTATTATTATTATTGTTAATATTGTTATTATTATTTTTATTATTATTATTATTATCTATTTTTTTGCCGTCTTCATTGAATCTTTTATGTCAGAATTTCCATCGTGCGTAAGTGATGGCGCGTACGTTTTTTTTATTGAGTTAATTAGACGGAAAGAACATGATAAATGTCTATGTAAGCGCTGAAAACAGGCATACCTTTATTATTATTATTATTACTATTATTATTATTTTTGCAATTGTGGCGAAAACTGGGACAATTTGGTCAGGAATGTTGAAAGCCGAGGGGGCCACAGCTTGTGCATTCTAATAATTTAAAGAAATACTGCCCTCCAACCCAATGAAATCTGATATACTGTATTTTACAAAAGTCCAGAGACCCACGGAGCAGATTTTACGTCCATGAATTCCGTACTGCTGAAGCTGTAACAAAAATGGAGCTCACAATGTTTTGGTTGGGCTTCCTTGTTCCCGCCCTCAGCCCCTGACATAAGCGGTTCCTGGTTGGAGTCCAGCAGCCAAGCGGTGCCGCTCTGCAACCAGTTTTCCTGACCGAGAGCCGGTTCTTTTGCTGTCGAAATGCAAAGAACTGGTCCACGGTAAGCCACTGGCTCCGAACCGGCCCTCAAAATGCCTTGGTGGGAAAGGGGTATGAGATTAATGTTTGGAGGAAGTTATATCCTTTCAGGATCATCCAGCTAAATGTGACCAATCACGGACTTCAGGTAGCTTTTGGTACCTTTTGACGTTTTTTGGTTTTTTTCGCAGCATTTGAAAGTGAAGAATCGGAGCTTCAAAACCAGGTGTCACTTGTGCGAATCAAGCAAATGTTTTTAAAGCTATGACTTGTTAATGACAAGGCTGCAGCGAAAAAGGGGTACGGGAAAAAAATGAGTTTCCTTCTAGAAAGGTTTTTTCAACTTTTTTGGCGGCTCATGTCGATTTTAGAAATGCGGTGGGTCATGAATACACAAAAGGGTGGATTTTGAACCATCCATTGGTATAAAATTCCCTTTTCAGTTTCCTTTTTCGCCACTGCTCTACTTAGTCGTTGCTTTTAAAGGTGCAATTGGTCCGAAGGCAATCAGAGGTAAAAGCTTGATGAAAATGGGGACAAGCCAAGACGCCACCCAAAAAACACACTCCTTACGATTTGAATGGCTTCACACCAATGATACAGGATAAGGTCCCCACGAAGCAGATCAGGGAGGGGACGCCAGTTAACATCAGCTCTGCTCACTCGTCCACTGATTCGTTCATTCGTTCAACTTTGATCTCTCGGTTATCAATATGGAAAGTGAAGACATTGGTAAAGCAAGTAAAACAAGCACTAGTAAAAACACTAAGATCTAATTATTCAAAAGATATATTGCCTGAGGCGAGGACCTCGAGCACAAATTGCTTAAAAGAATTTAAAGCTGCATTCAGCGAAATTCAAGGGAATGATGACTGATGCTTTTTAGCAATCCTTGGCATTACAGGGGGCCTTCTAATTCAATTCCACCGGGAGAAATATTGATTAATGTGGCTTTAAATCATATTTTGAGAATGACCTTCCCATATTATCAAACATAGTACCTGTATCTTATAGCAACTACTTATTCATTTCCTTTTTCAGTTGTTTGAATTGAGACAGTTTTAGCTGTTTAACCACAGAAATCTGGTCATAGAGCTGGAACAGTTTGTCCCAAAAAGTATTACACAGAATGATAAATTATACACAATTACTGGCACAGGATTTGTTTTTTTTTAGTTAATTGCCCATGAGGCATGCCCCAACATGATTTACCGTCTATTCTAATTCCTGTTGTTCTACGCAGACAAGAAAACCAATCGGAAACAGAAGGAAGAGAAGTACACAAAGCTGGCAAAGTGGAAATATAGATTTTTCCCCCAATAGTTTATTAATTGTTGGTGACTGTAAATCCTTAATATTTCACAGACAATATAACAAATCACGTCAGAGAGAGAGGTAGCGAGGGATAGCAGACAGAGCACAACACAAATACGCAACAACCCTAAGTACATAAGAATAAAATTATATATTACAATTTTTTAATTCAATAAGATATATAATAATTATAAAAATATAATAAAATATAAAAACACACATACACACACATACATATATAAATATATATATATATATATATATATATATAGTATTGTATAGTATTGTATATAAATATATATAGTATTGTATATAAATATATACAGTACATAAAACATATAACATATCATGAATAAATGAAAATATAAAAATATATTTATGTCGTTTTAGTGGGATTTATGTATTCATTTTAGTTTCACAGGGAACCAGTTGGTGGCCTCCTGTGCGTTTGGGAGGCTAGCAGAGCCACTGGGTGCCGTTTGGGTCCACAACATTTAATGAAGTCTATAAAACACAATAATCTGCCAACATGTTTTCCAAGCTAATAACTATGCATTTAAAGTTCATTATTAACATACATTATTAGAAAATGAAGTGAATGATAATATGTTTTTCAAGAGACCCTCATGTCCCTATATAGATGAAATGTAAAAAAAAAATGGATTCTTTGTTAATAACAATTCTGAAAATAGAAGGCAACGATGGAACGGAATGACTCAGCAGTCCACTTAGCGGTTGCCAGTTCAATAAGGATATTTGCGTTAACTGGCGCGCTGTTGGTGCACGCTGACGTAGAAAAAGCAATCACACCGGGAGCCGATGGAGACGCCCTCCACCGCCGCCGTAATTACGCTTAAGTAAGTAATCGTGTCCAATCATGTCTGGTAATAGCAGCGTCGCAGGGTTAAAGGAGCCGCTCGTGACGATGAGATACCTTGTGAAGAATGTGCGTGCGTCTGAGTGAAAAGTCATTTCTGCTGAGATGTCATTTCTTTCTTCCCCGAGATTGATTAGAAAAAAAGGGAGGGAAAAATGGGGGGAATCGCCAACGCTTGCAAAATCCCTCAAAGCTCAGCCATCATTCCTCGCACGAACCCCTCGCTATCAAACGCACATTTTATCATTTCAGAAGGGGATTCTGGCATGGTCTTTTTTTTTCCATCCCTGTCTTCTGTCCCTCTCTCACTCTCTCTCTCTCTCTCTCTCTCTCTCTCCCACCTCCTCTTCTGATCAGCGCGACGCTCATCCTCCCCTCTGTTTCACTAAGCTTTTAGAATGGGAGGGCAACAAACCCCCCAAAGCATGAATCATTAAAAGACGTGGAGGGAAAAATAGATCGCTGCAGATGCACCTGCAGCAATAACAGCATGATTGTGCCTGTAGGGAGACGGGGAAGGACGAGCGATGGAGGAGGAGGGGGGCGCGGGCATGGGGGTGGGGATGGGGGTGGAGGCTGCGGGCCGGGCGGTGAAGTGGCTCTGCAGGTGATGGAGGTGGATTTGGGTGGCGGTAGACAATAGTGGAGTGTGTCCTGTGGCCACTTTGTAGGGAATCAAGGGCGCTCCTGAAAAACTGTGTTGGAATCGAAAGAAAAACAAGGAGTCCAATTCGAAAGGACAGGACAGAGTCGAGGCGGGGCGTAGGCGCCCCAGTGCCAGTGCCCCCCTAAACCCCAACTGGTAGGTACAAACTCCTACAAATATATTTAAAAGGGTAGGTCAACAAGGATAGTACTTTCTGTATTAACTATAGACAAACTGCCACTTGCCCCATATCGGGCTCACCAGTAAGCAAAACCAAGTACCTTGAGTTTCAATTCAATGAGTGGGCGAGCGGGAGAACTTTGGAAAATTGAACGACGGATTTTTACCCGTCAGGAACCAACTCCCAACAAAGGGTCGACCATTTCATCACTACTGGGCATTCCTTTTTCGGTTCTCATTAACATCTGAGATTGAGGTCAGATCCACAACATGACATGTGCGTTGAGTTCCATCACCAGGCGCAGAGCTCCTCCAGTGGTGATCACGACCCATAACAAAATCAGTCACTGTAAAACTAACAGCGGGTCGGGCAGCTTCACAAGATGGTTCATCCTGTTCATACCTACTGTATCAGACATGACAAGCATTGAACCTTTATCGCCCTGCAGCTCAAGTGCGCTGCAAGGACCTGCTTTCCAAGTACAAAGGGTTAATTCTGGAAAATATGACCCTGCTGTTGAACTCTGCTCTAAGACACTGCCTCTCCAACGAGCGCCGGGATGGACCTTCATTGGAAGGACTTGAGTGACGCACTACCGCTATGCCCAGCATAGCTTTAAATGTAACTGTGTTTGGCTTTGTCGCAGAACAAAACCAAACGCATTTTCCGAAAAGTCTGAGCTTGTCGGTTAACATATGAAAGTTTGAGAGATTTCAGTGGACCCCAAACTGAGTCATTGACGTTTGAATCCTGACCAGAGGTCCCCTTTGAAGCCCTATGTATCAGTAATTAAAAGAACCACCAAAATAAGATCAACTGTTTTGGAAAGCTCTATACTGTTAGAGAGGCTGTAGTGTCAATAGGGGGCGCCACTTAAAATGGCATATTATTAAGGGCATTGCAAATGACAAATGTAAATTCGGACAACGCAGGTGTATTCCCCGGCCAGGGTATATCAAAATGGCGCAGAATCGTCGTTTTTTGTAATTGGCTAGGGTTAGGGTTTTAAAAGGTTTATTAGATGCGCAAATATTTCGCAATGCAAATAATAATTCATTGCTCGTGTAGAAGCCAAAGGTCTGTATTATATGAACTTGTTTTAAGAAAAACATTATACGAGCAATGTCATGGAGAAGTACTACACTACCCACAATCCTAAGTGTGACAGCGATGTCTATGATTGGTGGAGTTTGCTGTTACCATGGAAATGTTGACTGCACTGGCTGATGGGTGCATGCCATTTTTTCAGCAGGGCGCACATGCAACCCGTACGTACAGTATGTCATCACACTTTTCTTCTTGCGAGACAGAACAAAATTGAAACCCATCAATTTTTTTATTTTAATCCGGACCTGTATCTGCGCACCCCCCTCCCACTCCATTCCCAACCCCGCCTCCTTTTAAAAATTGCAAAATTTGCAAAAAATGAAAATGCAAAAATCTGAGAAATGCTCCCAATTTAAATGTTTGGGTTTCGATTTTGTTCTGTGTTGCACAAAAAATGACAGACAACCATGCGCCAGGACACGATTCAATAGATAAATTTTCGTGACTGAGCACGAAAAATTGTGAAGACCGGGCCGCACTTCTTCACTTCTTGGCTTGCGTTGTATTTCACTCAGGCTGCTTGAAAACTCCCCAACCATAAAGGGAATTTATCCTGTATACCCTCCAAAATATTTCCTGTGTGTTTCATCAGATAAAGTTTCTAGGTTTCCAGCATTAAGTCCGGGGCTCGCTGCTTTGGTGTGCACGTCAGCATCTTTCAAATGGTCTTCAGTTGATCTCCTTTGAAGCAGCCAGAAAACACACTCATCATGTTTTAGGGAAGCTATCTCGGGATGGGCTGTGAAATTGCTGGTTGTGCTGTGTTACCGGCTGCTCATTTGCCATTGCATCACCTTGACTTCTCCATTTTCAGTCTACTGAATTTCTGCTTGTGCCTGGACTATGAATAAGCAAAGCAGGTAGTGCCCCTTCCATGCACCTCAGCTCTAATTGTGATGAAAGCTTCGTCGTGACAGGTCTGCAAGGAGAATGTCCACAGAATTATTTAATGCAGAAAATTCATCTATTTGTGCAAATTTAGTGACTCACGCCTGCCTGCCATCAGTCAGCAAGCTAATCATTAATATAATTGCAATATTACTACAATAAAAAACACCGTTGGTTGCTAGGCTGGCTGTATATCAACCCATGGGGAAAGAAATGTAATTCTGATTGTCTCTCCTGTCCATGTGAATACTCGTGTTAGCTATCGATTCCAGGGAAATGGCCTCTGACTTTAAGGTGGCACCAAACAACAGCATATGTCTCTGCCCGGTATTGATCCTAATTCCCGCAGTGCGGAGCCTCCCCGTGCTTTGTTGTGTCAGAGCCTTAGCCGTGTTGGGAGAGCAAGGCAATAACTAGGGAAGGCGGACCCCACCAGCATGTAAAACCAGGAGATCCCAGAGTGATTTAGAGGGATTTATACAACAGCGGACAGCGGGATGTCACCTATAAATTACCTAGAAAGATAAAGGAATGTCAGAACAAAAGCAAAGAGGTGAGAAATGCATTTTGGTTCAATGACTGACACAGAGATCCTAAAGGTCGTATATATTAATGAGACTGTGGAGAATATCACTGATTAGATCTCAATTAGGCGCATGAGCACATTAAGCATGCTGGTGGCAGCAGATGTGTATGTGGCCCATCCTAATAACTTGCATGTTTTACCGCTATAGAGCGGTGTGTTGGGATTCAGGCACCGCCGAGCGATACTCAAGTCACATAGCTGATGTCGAGCCTTCGCTCATTAAATCATTATCTTAATTTACCCAGGGTAATCCACTCGGATTTAAACCAGTACACTTCCCAGGGAGTCCCGGGCACATTCAATTAAATATGGTGCACTTGTGCTGATACTTGATATTTGGTCAGTTCTGAATAGGAGGGGTTCTTAATTATACATCTATATATATATAGGGCTGTCAATCAATTGCAATATTAAACATTTCGATTAATCGTATGATTGTCCATAATTTATCACAATTAATCGCAAATTAATCGCACATTTTTTATCTGTTCAAAAGCTACCTTAAAGGGATATTTTTCAAGTGTTTAATACTCTTATCAATATGGGAGTGGACAAATATACTTGCTTCATGGAAATGTGTGTTAATTGGAAATCAATTAACAACCCAAAACAATGACAAATATTGTCCAAAAACCCTCAAAGGTACTGCATTTACCATTAAAAAAATATGCTCAAATCATAACATGGCAAAGTCAAGCCCAACAGGCAACAACAGAATAGCGTGGCATATTGACCTTCGGCAAAAAGAGTGGCAGCCTCTCCATCCGCTGTCTGTGTAGTCTGTTTTTCACTTTTAGCTTTTTTGACTGTCACGCATTGATCTTTTTCTTCTCTTTTTCTTCTCTTTTCTTCTCTGTCTTTTCTTTATCTTTTTTTTCCAAACCTGTGCTAACAGTGTATTTATATGCTACTGCACCTAGGACAAGGTCAGTCTGCAAGTGGAGTTCAACTTCTCAACCTGCAATGCAACTCTTTTTCCATTCTTTAATCATCAGGAACTGCTGCAATAACTCTGTCCTGTGGCATGACAAGAGCACAGCTTTTTGTTACACAGAACCAGCACAAATCCCCCTCTTTGGAGAATAATCTTACCATGCTTTGGTCTATAAACAACTATACCGCATATCATAGCGCTTCCAAGCAGCGGAAAAGGCCCCGGGTCCCGTAGCCACATAGACACACAGCGACCACAGTAAAGCCCAAAGCAACGTAGCCACAGATGACCCCCCAGAGCACACATTGAGCACTGAGGTGACCAGGGTGGCAGGCGCTGGGTGGTTGGTGTCGGGGTGTGGTTGGCCGCTGGGCAGCTGGGTGGGCCCCCGGCCGGCTGGGCTCAGGGCTGGCGGCCGATCGTTAGTATCGTGCTACGGTCCACATTCTGCAGTTGCAGTCTATCTCTCATACATGGAACCAAATTGGTTTTCTCAGCAAAATCTTAAATCACACTATTTGCTCGTCAGTGATTTGTAAATCAAGACCACGCGGGTCTGTGGCAGAAAAAAAAGACATGGAAAGTATGCACAGGGTGCATACTTTTGTTTTGTTCAATCAGTGAACGGAAATTTCTAATCTAAAATAAAACACGCTATTCCTATTTGTTTTGTTTGGAGAAATGGGGAACGCGGAAGCGCAGTGGAGATATGCGTCGGTAGTGAGCCAGCTTACAATGGGAGCCAGATTCCCGTTTCAGAGACGATTTCTTATTTCTTTATTTTTTCATACATAATACTATTTAGCAAGTTGCTGAACAGTACAACAAAACGAATTTCTCATTTAAAAAACTATAGCCCAACAAGGTAACTAAACCTAAAAGAAAAAGAAAACTACCTGTTTGCTATATTTGTACTGTTTGCCATGCTTTATTGGTGTGTCTCGAAGCAATGCATGTAAAATGGTTTAATTCGATGGCTCCTTTGTCACTATCAAAATCCGTAAATATATTTTGTTTGTCATTTTATGTAATGTTATTCCCCATTGAAGTTACTCATAAATCACTTGTTTGCCTATTTTCGATGCATTTTAAATCTGTCTAAAACAAAAAAAAGTGAGGCTCCGGCTCAAGCTGCGAGTTCAAAAACCAAAATGAATTAGAATCCTGATCATGGTCATGGATCGTGATCCGGCCTGAAAAAATTGTGATATGATATTGTTGCCATCGCCCACCCCTAGTTTGACGTCATCCACTCCAATGTTGAGAGGCTACAAACACAACACGGACGTCAGCGCAATCTTAACCAAGTATCAAAAAAAATTGTGGCGTTGAAACAAATTTGCATTGGTAAATTGTTGCGTTAACTTTGACAGCCCTAATATACATATGTGTCTATATATATATATATATATATATATATATATATATATATATATATATATATATATACACACACACACACACACACACACACACACACACACACACTGGTCTACTACAGGACTCCTCTTTGCTGCAGGTGTCTTTTCAAGTTGTGGAGGGACTGTCAACTATTGTGACATTCAATTACTCCTTCTGTGGCTGGCAATCACCGAGGCACCTCGAGTGGAGCACAGGAGGTCATTCCATCCCTGCTCCGATTGGTCAATTTAACCCGGTCAGGGAGTGCGATGCGTTGTCTGCAGCGGCTGAAACAAGATGATGAGCAGATCTGACAGGAGACGCTAAGCGTGGCTGACATCACTCCTCACTGTTTCTGACGCTTTCCAGTTTCCAGTTAAATGTACGGACGCTGCTCGGTTTACATGATTTTTTTATGTGTCCAAGATTAGGTTTGAGGAGAAATAACATTTTCCGGAAAATACTTTTGGTTTAAAGGGTTAAAAATGCATAAACTACAGGTCAAACGCATCTAAAAAGTTTGAACTGTCACAACACAATGGCTTCTCTTTGTGAGTTTGTGAGCCTTGCAAACATCTCAAACCCGACCAGCATATTACTTTGGTAC
The DNA here is from genome assembly GCF_960531495.2 of Zeus faber. Lineage (NCBI taxonomy): Eukaryota > Metazoa > Chordata > Actinopteri > Zeiformes > Zeidae > Zeus > Zeus faber. Next base: position 24,228,905 of record NC_137190.1, on the reverse strand, counting down.
GTGCATGTTTTTACCTACAAAGGGTTTCTGGCAGCAGTATTTTATCTTTCTTTGCATTATCACAGCAAGGGATGACCAATTACGAACAATCTGGGTGCTCATGGCTGCATATGCCAGTCAAGTCGTGGCCACATAAAGCTGCGGTGGTATCCCCGAGCTTAATGTGACGGCATAAAACACTCGGCTGTCAGACTCCTGAATGGCTGTTCTAATTTGCTGAACACTTACACTCGATACTCAAATTGGCATCAGATGGTATTTAATTCTTAGAAAATCACTTGCAGGCTTACATACCACATGACATTTGCGCTTCCAGGAACACAACTCGGAATCGACTTATTGTTTCAAATCGCAACGGAGGGGTGATTCGATTCAATCCGGCAGGGGCTTGCACACGTCTAACACAATGCTCTGGTTAAAATAATTCAGTGTGCTGCTCAGAGCGGCGGGTCCCAACCTTTTCGGACTCACAGCCCACTTGAAAATCTCAAAAGCGTTCGAGGCCCAGGTCTGACCAGAAGTAATACGGGAGTGCGTTCTCAGAGGACCTATATTTTAATAATCACATGCATTGTCATACATACAGTGCCGTTGTGGTAAAACAAAAAAGAGGTTGGTTAAAAATAACCTTATATCTACGGAACTTTCATGTCACGTTAGTAACAGTAGGGTTAGGGTTAGGGTTTTAAAAGTAACTGAAGGGCGAATTGTTTTGAATGTAGCCTAACTACTAACGCCAGCGCTGATAAAACCAACAATAATAGGAGCACATTAATATTGACTCACCTCATGAGAAGGTTGCCGTTTGGCTGACGGCTTAAGGGACGACAGTCTCAGTTGAAGATTTGGCTCAACATTCAGTTTATTCCTGTATTTCGTCTTCAATGCCACAAGCGCTGAAAAGCCAGTCTCACAGAGATACGTCGTCAGGAAAGGCATCAGAAATCGCACAGCTCTGTCGGACAGACTGGGATACTCAGAAGCAACATGAAGCTGAAAGTTTGTCAGGTACTTCTGTGAGAAAGACAGTTTCAATGCGCTTCACTGTGGCTGGTGAAGGGCTTTTCGATCCAGCGGCACTGCACATCTGGGATGGGGATGTATTTGCGCAGCTTGGTCCTCAAACCATGCAGGTTCTCTTTGACATGATTGATCACGGTGATGGGAAGCTGCATTTCTTCCTTTGTCAAAAAAATCAGACTGATTCTCAAACCAGTCAAAGTTTGACCGGTCAACTCGCCTGGCCCACATATCAATTCTTCTCGTGGTCGCTTTTTATTTTATTGTGGACATTGGACATGGTCACTGCTTTTCCTTGGAGACTGAGGTTGAGTCCATTTAAGTGGCTGAAAATGTCGGCCAGGTATCCCAATTTAGTCAGCCACTCAAACTCACTGAAGCTATGTGCGGGTTCAAACTTTGTGTCGAGAAAAAACACCCTCACCTCATCACGCAATTCAAAAAGTCACATCAGTACCTCCCCCCTTGAGTGCCACCGCACTTCGATTTGTAACAGAAGCTGCTTATTGTCACTGCCCATCTTGTCACATAAAACTTGAAATAAAGGTGATTGCAGTTGGCAGCTTTTGATGAAGTTGACTCTGACCGCTTCATCTGGAAAAGTCTTTAAATCTGCAGCATTTTTTTTACAGCCAGCGCTGCTGTGTGTATATTACAGTGGACAGATGCTACGAGTGGAGCCACAGCTTTCACCCGGGTGAAACCACGCTCCTTATCAGCTGTTCTGACACATTCTTTGCCATCTCATCAATCCTGCCTTTGACTGAGTTTTCAGACAATGAGATGAGGTTGATTGCCTTGCACGCCTTCTCTCCCTACCTCACCCCCACGATCACTTTTGTGGCAGGAAGAATTAAATTATCCCCGATTGAATGCGGCTTACCAGGCTTGGCTATGAGTCGGGCGGCCTGATAGGACACTCCTGCTGCCTTTCCGTTCTCAGTGCCCGCACGTGACGTTTCAATGATTTTCTTATTTCCCTGATACTCCTTGAGTTTATGATCAAAAAATTAAAGCGGCTTGTACATGTCCTGTTGGTGTTTTGTCCTAATATGATGGCGCAGTTTAGATGGCTTCAGAGCTTTGTTTGACAAAATCTTGGAACACACCATGCACATCGATAACAGTTCGTCTTCCGTTCCTGTCCAAAACAAAATCCAATGATAAATATTCAGCACGATACTTTCTCCAAACCTTTCACTGTCCCGCCTGTCCGATGTCCCGCCGGGCCTTCGCTTGTGGATGCTGTACCAATGGCATCTTTGACTTTCAGTGTGGCTGACGCTCGTCAACAATCCATTTTGATTATCACCTCAAGTTAAAAAGTGTACAGGTGCACGTCGATCGTGGTCCGGCTTGGACGTAGAACGCCCTAACTTATGTTCCTATCTATCAGTGATAATGCATTTTTGAAGGTTTTAAAGAAAAAATACCACGAATATATATATTTTTTTTACATTTAAAAACGTTTTTGTAATGAATAATTTTGTATTTATTTTTTCAATAAAATCTGTGTTTTGCCCATGATTTGACAGCCGACATGCATGTCATTTTCTTGCATGATAGTGGGCTTTTCATTCCCATCCTATGTCGCCCATAGGATGGGAATCGCTGGCTGACCGTATACTCAGATTATATGTCTCTTTATCATGTAAGAGTTAACATTAATACTCTTACATGATCTGAATCCGTTTAATCGGCCAAGTTCTTGGATCAAGGGATTACTGTAGAATTAGCATCCTCCATTGCTTATTCCTCAAGACACGTATTTGTCTGTTGTGAAACTGATACCCAAACACCCAATCAAGTGGAGAGTTCTTCAAACCAGATGTATTTTATCTTCTCACCAAACATCTGATGTGATTTAAATTTTCTCTTGTGGAATAATGTTCCATCTAATCAGTGCCTTGACTACAATACCGACCATTCAGAATGGCCGCCCCCAGCCAGCTGCCAGCCATCCATTCATACCGTTCAGATAAGCGTGGACCTGTCACTAGCCTGTCCCTGACAAGCCGGCGATTCTAGGCGGCTGCATCTGTATTTACTGTACACACATTCATGCGAGTGTTGTCTTGTGAATCAACATCTCAGAATAGAAAATGTCTTTTCTCCTGCCACACACCACCTGAGCGGCTTTTCCAGGGCTCCCAGACACACACAGGCAATCACGTGAAGGACAAACCAGTTTATTGGCAGGAGGTTATACGCCAGGCGCAGATGGAATGTTGTCAAGAGAAGAGTTCCCCCTTCCTATGTGTGTGTGGGGACGGGTGATTTAACCCATGCTCATGATTACTCTGATGAGCAACAGGTGCACAACCACCCCTGATCCTGTGCCCAATTAACTACACCCAAGACACGTGTGGCTGCTTAAAAAAACAAGGCTTTTGTCCAATGTTCATAACCAGGAGGTGCTTCCTGGAATGTTTTATTTGATTCCAAGTGTAGAGAGGGTTGTGTTTCTGAGGTTCCTTGAGTTGTTATTATAGCTAGATGTCTCTTTGTCATTTTCTAGTCACCCTGCGTGACTTTGATTTTGCTCCATACAAGCCAACGTGAAGGATTAATACTCTTGCCTCCTTAAAATGGAACCAAATGAGGCTTTAATATAAACGATTTCACCTCTCAGTTTCTAACCACGATGGTGAGATGATGAGCTTGATACGTCCCCTTCAAAATTTAGAACATGTGACTTTGTCCCCACTGAACAACCACTGAATGTTTTGCGCCAAATGTAATTATCCCGCCACAAACAGACACAGACACACGCACACACACACACACACACACACACACACACACACACACATACATGTGAATAAGTGCCAGATGCACATTGAATAGGTTATTTCCCCAAACAAAAAGAACGGAAGAGTAAATGGTGCGGATATGTGTGTTGACTGCAGGAATAATATTAAATGAGAAAAGTTGATCTACAGGACAATAAATATTTTAAAGCAATATAGAATGCCTGAGAGCCTTACTGCCTTCTACTGTATTCCATTATATTTTTAATTGTCACTTAGTGTCAGAATTTTGTGTTTTCTTTTAAATAAATAAATTCAGTTCCACCATAAATTGAGAGTCCATGTTCCTCTCTTCCGTCTTCCTCTCGGGGACTTCCTCTCTGTTCAACGTCCAGTGGTACAGATTCTTTACCACTTATCGCCCACTCGGCCACGTGGCCCAGGGGAGGTCTGGCGTGCACATGTCAGGGATGTGGTGACACTTGCGGGCAGGTAGAGCCTTTTTCACCCTCTGCAGAAAGTCTAATCAAGGTGTAGCGGAGCCTGGTGCCAGTGGTGCTCCTTGTTTCAGATGCACAATCCACCTTCTGTTGTTTATTTACAGCACGTCTTAGGTTATGAGTGCTAATGCACTCATCTACATTTCAGGTTTTGCGCCTATACAGTCTATTTGAACATTTAAGTGCGGAAGGTGCAAGCACATTGACAATATGATGAATTGAAGATTTCAAGATCTACATTGAGATTGAGTTATTTATTCTCTCATACCGTCATAGTAATAGGTTTTTTTCACTCCTTTCCGCTCTTTTATAAAAAAAACAATAATCCATTTCTTAAAAAAGTTTCATGAATTGAAATCCTGTGGATCTCACAAACCGAGAGATTGATTTAGCCAGGTGTTATTTTAGGTTTGTCAAGGATGTTATGATCCAAATCACGCTTTGAGAGATATGTCAAATCAATTCAGTTCAATTCAATTTTATTGTCATTAACAAAATATGCTGGCACATATGTAAGCGGCAAGAGGGCTGAGGCTTCACCAAACGGTGCAAGGGGAGGGGGCACATAGGGTCATACAGTACATAGCATAAAACATGTACTGTATGTATGGGATGAGGGGACAGAGGAGAGGGATCAGGGTGTGAATGTTGGTGGTAGGAGAGAGAACATTGTCTGTGTGTGTGTGTGTGTGTGTGTGTGTGTGTGTGTGTGTGTGTGTGTGTGTGTGTGTGTGTGTGTGTGTGTGTGTGTGTGTGTGTGTGTGTGGGTGTTGTAGGGTTCAGGGGGGGCTCAGCTATGAGGGGGAGGGTCTAAGTGGGTGAGTAGAGTTCAGAGGGTAGTCAGGGCTGAAAGCTCTGAGCCTCCTGGTGCGCCTCCCAGAGGGCAGGGGGGGGAGCAGGCCGTGGTTGGGCTGGGTGGGATCTCTGCTGGTGCTGAGACCTCTGCGCAGGCAGTGCTTTTGATAAATGTCTTTTATGGCTGGGAGCTGGGTACCAGTGATCTGGTGGGCTGCCTTGACGACCTGCGGCAGGGCTTTGTGCTCTGCTGATGTGTAGTTACCATACCACACTGAGATGCAGCTCGTCAGGATGCTCTCAATGGTGCAGTAGATGTACACTACTGTAAATGTAATTTCCAGATGTCATTTTCCATCTACTATGATAGGTTTGTCTGGTATCTACCAAACATTACTATGAAAAGAAATGCACTTCCCAAGGACATTCCTTACACTTTTGACCTAAGGTTGTATAATTCAGCAGACTGAGAGATGAGTGCATGAGTCCATCTGTCGCAGAGGCAAATTGCCAGGTGAAGGCACCAATGACTGCGTGCATGATATACAGTATCTACCTGTTTGAGTAAAGCTGTAAAATGCACTGACAGAAGGTCTCAGTGTCTGATGGAAAAGGAGGCTTGATGTAGATCTGTGTACAACCCTGACTCGAAAACGAGTCAGCACAGTCTGTCCGATTACTGCGGCCAAGCTTTTATTTAATCACATCAGCTCCACGTTGTCATGTCCTACACCTGTGTATAACAAGCCGGGCGTAGTCTACACGATAGCTTTCTATAATTTCCAATTTTGTCTTTCTTTTTCTTTTTCATGTCATCAACAGTGTGTTTTTAGTCTGGCGAAGGATTTATAGCAGTATTTTTTCTTTGGACAATTTATTTATATACTCTGTTCCAGCCACTCTCAATTGTATTGATTTGTTGACACTTTGAAAATTTGATTGATTTGTCTTTCAGATGGCGAAACCTATTTGAAAAATAGTATTTTGTCCATTGTAAGATAATGGGTTTAGGGACACACCCATTCAAATAATACAGATCCGACCCATACCCTTCCAGTGCCTAATTCATGCATTGTAATGAATAGAGATTTTATACCTGGATCTTACAAATGTTCAGCGGAAGAGTACAAATTTTATTGTCTGATGCTTTGTTGTAGATTAACCGTTTCTCTCAATGTAATACGAGCCCAATGGATGTTCGCTTTGTTTGTATGATTGCTGCAGAATCACAGGTTGTTTATGCACTATTGTGCATTGTGCACACACACACACACACACACACACACACACACCATGCCCACTCCACCACACCCACGCCAGCCATTAAAACCCCACCTTAATTATTTTGAGCTTTCAGTCAAGCTGTCATGCCAAATCCACCAGACCAGATCACATTTCAGTCAAAGAAAGGCTGAATAACCAGTCTGGCTGAGCAGGTGGGGAGATAGTTTTATGCTAATTAAATAAAAAATTTAAACAATTTGCTTAATTTGGCTTTTTTTTTTTTCTTCTTTTTTTTTCTTTTTTTTTGGACAGCTTTCTGAAATCTCACAACGAAGAATAATTATCATGGAGAAAAGAGCCATCCCACCCCCCGGTCTGGGTCTCTGCTCCCCAGGGGAGGCGGGGGCAGCGGCTGTAGCTCCTTACTACCAGGTAACAGGTGCTACCAGTCCAGTGCATTGTTCGTCCAATATCTGAACCGAACTGAACCGAACCAAGAAAGAAAGACAGAGAAAAAGCCTTGAAAGTTTCAGAATGACCTGGAAACGGGCTTTACAGTGATTTATTTATTCTTTTTGAGGATTTCTCCAGATGGGGAGAAGAGCTCTGGACTCGGTTAAAGCGGCGACACGCAATACTTGCTCACCAGTCCCACTTGCCCAGCCATCTGACCAATGAATCAATAATGATACTTAATTGTGGTGTGGGGATGGTGTGGTTTGAGCAGCAACACCTGTCCTGGGTCTAGGTAATTGGGGCCCAGGATCAGAGTGGCTGCATACTGTACCTGTTGCTCGCTGGTTGGTCTAATGAGTAGCAGGTAAAACCCCAATCCCCACACACACTCAGGAGAGAGGAGCCCTGTCATGACACGTGTCCATCTGCTCTGGGGCTTGTTGTATCAAGCCCCCTCTCCACAATAAATGTCTTCTCAACCCCATAGTATGTGTCTCCATGCCAGAGGACCCTGAAACTGCCATATTACATTTCTTGGAAACAACTTTTATTTCATTCCGATCGGATGATTATAGAGATCAAGAGAATGGGTCAAGCTTTGTGTCATAGGAGGAGCCTGACATAAGCTTGACATTTTTCTGTCATTGCATCCTTTTTACAATCAGGGGCACGGGTCCAAATTGCCCATATGATAGATCTGGGCTGGGTCAAATATCAAAAAAGGTTAAGGTTTGAGTTATCCAGGGCTATTATCATGCAATGCCACAGCATAGACCTGTAAACTTTTCTTTTGTCTCTTCTTGTGTCTTGTCTTTAAATATTTTCCCTGTTGGCTGCAAATTGCCAACAGGGACAACATAAGATTACATCAGTAGCCACATGTGGGATATGGCCTTCTGAGGGCTGTACATTTTAACAACTTTCTTTTGAATCTATTTTTCAGATTCACATCCTGCCGTACATCTCATTACATGCATGCAATGCTCCATATTTCCATATTACATTTGCAATTAGACTGGTTATTAGGTTTTTGCATGTGTGTGTGGGCCTATGCAAATGAGGCGAGTTGTCAGAAGATTTCTCAGACAAATAATAATTAGATGAAGTAGTTTATTTGGACATATTCTCCTGAACAGATTTAATTACACTTGGTGCTTATCTTATTGAGTAGTCAATGGAGGTAGGATATAAAATATTCATAACAATACCAGCAACGTACACCACAGAATGAGTTATAGACGGAACAGAAGAAAGCCACGCACTGTTTTTGAAGTGTCCCTGCAAAAACATAAGTATTCTCTATACATTGTATTCTAGGATAATTGGCAGCTGATTGGCATTCCCTCATTTTAGCCTATCAGCTGTCATTAACAATATACAGTAGGTTCAATATTAAACAATGTTGTTTCCATTATTAAAAAATATGCAATAAGTAAAAGCAAAACAGTAGGCTATATTTTAGAAAAGAAATGTATGTAAATTCAGAAATGATGCATTCTGAGCACACCGTACTCGGACAATTCTTTTCTGGTATTGTAGTTTTGTTTTTGCATAAATCTGCGTGGCTCACTGGATATTAAACATTTTAACAAGCCCTAATCTAAATGTTGGCACTGCTTAAATTAATGTGGAATGTACTACTCAAACCCTTTAATAATTCTAAGCTACTGCTTTGATTTGGTGAAATACTACCACTTGTCAGAGGAGGAAGGAGGAAAATAGACAGACGATATTGTTTTGAAATTTTATTCAATTTGCACTGAGAGGGACTTCTTTCATCTTTCTTTTGGATTAATTTCCCAGAGTATCATCACATGAAGAAATGAACTCTAGCAGTGATACTCTACCCGCGGCTCATGAGACGCATTGAGCTTTTTTATCACTAGTTGTGGCTCTTTAAAGTGTTTAAAGTGTTCAAAATGAAACAAAAAAAATTCTAAATGAACTTTGTCTGAGAAATTGTCTATCTATTGTGATTTGTTACCTGGTAATTTGGTGCTTGCCTGGTGATTTTTCTGTTGGTTATTGATTGCTCTGACAAGCAACAGGTGTACAGCCACCCTGATCCCGGGCCCAATTACCTAGACCCAAGACACGTGTGGCTGCTTAAACCCCACCAACCCCACACCATACAAAATGCCATAGAATAACTTCTAGTAGGTACTATTGTGTTAGTGATGGGGTTGGTCTAGTGATGGTCTATGTTTTGTTCTTTGTTCATCGAACACTATACATTGAACCGTTATGATCTTAAAATTGTCTTAAAGATAATTTATAGGATACATAGATAAAGTCTTAAAGTCATGTTAAAGTTTTTTATAGATTTACTATAATGTTTCTGTTAGTATTCTGAGGGGCCAATTCACAAAGAATGGATTGTGGCCACTTATATCATATATCATCAATTGCCTATCAATTGCGCCTGCTATCTGCACTGTGTTAGCGTCCAACTCAAAAATTCTATTGCTTGTGATATGGCAGCGCAAACACAGCCATAAAGTTTGGCTGCTGAGTGTACTTTGCCCTTGTTTTGCGTTCGCTATTGTCCATGTGGCAAAAGTAAATAATCTGTGCGTCAGTGAGGGGGCGTCTCCATTGGAGAGTCATTACATATTTACACCATGTCTCTACACCTGTTTTACGAATTATCAGTCTTAAATAAATATAAAACTTTAAATAATTGTGGGACAGTAGCTCTTTTGATTTTAAGTGTTTAATAAAAATGTAAAACTGTAAGGAAATATTTGGACGGGCTGTGCTGGTGCTATGCCACATCCTGATAGCGGGTTTTGAAAAGAATGAAAATTGTCTGGTTGGGGGAGGGCAATGTGCAACGGGGTCTCCGTGTAACGTGGTGGGGAGCAGGTTAATTTCATACATTAATAAAATGTGCATATACATTTTTTTTTTCAATAAATTCTGGTTCTCACCGAATATTAATAGTACAATGTAGAAATGAAGACAGTCAATTTCGTATTTTACTCCAGGCCACTGCAGAGGAAAGGCCGCGGCCTGCGGATCTGTCTGTGGTCCTGCAGGTTCAATGCCATCTGTGGTTCAATGGCAATTTTGACCACTAGTTGTTTTTTCGATATCATTTGAGTTAAATAGGAATTATAGAACCATTTTGTCAATGTTTGTTATGCCTTTTTTGTACAATAAATGATTCAAGTTCAGTGTCAAGTTGCATTTGGAATGCGTTTTGAAAACAACCGACTGCTGCCCGTTCCAGTATCTACAGATGCCATGACAGTAATAAGAATTTTAATAATAATGTCTAATTATTATTTACAGATCACTGAAAAGTCTTGGCGTGACACCCCTTATAAATGTGCTTCATTTGCACCAGTTCTCTGAGGAGGCTCACGGACTGCTTTTTTTTTAGTTTATGTTTTGGTCTCACGCAGTCACCACGTCTCTACAAACGGTAATAATCTCATTTTAAGTGCGTGTCGCTATTAGCGCCGGTGTTTATCAATTGGACACAATGAAATTGCAACGAGGCTCATTTGCATAGAAAGGAGCAAATTTTGCACCAAATGTATGAATAATAATTAATATAAATACTTGTAATTAGCACCAGCGCACCGAGAAAACAAAGTGATAACATACAAAATTGGACCATGACAGACAAAAATCTTGTTTACATTATTAATCCCCATGGGCTGGCTAGCTGTGATCCAACAACAGTGAAGAGGAATCTGTTTCTGTATTTGAAAACGAAAAGTCGAATCAGCAATTCACATCTTATTTATAGAGAAGTCTACAAGAATGTACACTGATCAGCCACGACATCAAAAGCACCACTAATAAACACGAATATTTTGTAACACGCCGTCCTGCTCTGACCCGTGGAGGCATGGACTCCCCAAGACCTCTGAAGGTGTCGTGTGGTATCTGGCACCAAGACGTTAGCAGCAGATCCTTTAAGTCCTGGAAGTTGCGAGATGAGGCCCCCATGGACCGGGCTTGTTGTTCCAGCACATCCCACAGATGCTCGATCGGATCGGACCCTAACCCTGCCCATCCACATGATGTAGAAGAAAATGTTGCATGATTCATCAGACCAGGCCACCTTCTTCCATTACTCCATGGTCCAGTGCTGACTTCAGGTGCACATTGTAGGTGCTTTCAGTGGTGGACAGGGGTCAGCATGGGCACTCTGACTGCTCTGCAGCTACGCAGCCCCATTCGCAGCAAGCTGTGATGCACTGTGTGTTCTGACACCTTTCTATCGTAGCAGCATTAACTTTTTCAGCAATTTGTGCCACAGTAGCTCTTCTGTGGGATCGGACCAGACGGGCTGGACTTCGCTCCCACACACATCAATGAGCCTTGGGTGCTCATGACACTGTTGCTGGATCCCCGGTTGTCCTTCCTAGGACTACTTTTGGTAGGTACTAACCACTGCATACCAGGAACACCCCACCAAACCTGGTGTTTTGGAGATGCTCTGACCCAGTCTTCTAGCCATTACAATTTGGTCCTTGTCAAAGTCGCTCAGATCCTTACACTTGCCCATTTTTCCTGCTTCCAACGCATCAAATTGAAGAAGTGACTGCTCACTTGCTGCCTGATATATCCCACCTCTTGACAGGTGCCATTGGAACGAGATGAGCAGTGTTATTCACTTCACCTGTCAGTGGTTTTAATGTTGTGGCTGATCGGTGAATTTTATAGTCTTTTCGCAATTTTTTTGTGAAGGGTAATAACCCTGCTCCCTCTCCACTGTGAACAGCTTGAAGCAAAACATTCAAATTAGGAATGACTGAGCATTAGAACTCTTGAAAAAAAAAAAAAAAAAAAATCCTGAGAAACATTCAATGCGTTTCATTGAGTAAAATGTTTGTTGTAGCTACACCTCCAAGTAATTATTCTGTTAATCTCTCACTCAGGTCTAGTCAATATCAGCACAGAGGGCCAAGTAATGAAACTTGGAGGTCGAGGATAATCTTCCAGAAGGGTTAAATTGTTAATATACGCCTCCGTGGAGTACTCGATTCTGATTGGTCAATAGCAGCAATCTGTGCCTGGTTATTTCTGAATAATGACCGCTGTCTGCTCATAACGACCCAATTCTCCGCCCGGTTTCCCCTGACATCACTAATACAGCCAAATGCTAATGCTACCACTAGCTAGCAACAACATCTTGTGATGCTGCATAGAAAATACAATGGAAAACATAAAGAGATTAATGCGGATATGTTCACTTTAAGATTAATAACATTAAAATGGTTCTTCAAATAATGTATTGCAGTGTTTGCTACCTTGTTGTGAACTATTTTTCTTCGTGGAAATTTTTTCTTATTTTATACATAAACTCTCAAGAACTGTGACTAAATTAAGCTGTACAACTTTTTAGAGCTGTGGCAACTTTGAAAATGAATTGGTCACTCTGAGAGCCATTGAGCATTATTTAGAGACAGCTGAATTCTCTATCGCCTCTGTATGGATAGTGCAGGAGTATTATAATGAAGCATATCCAGTGAGTATAGAATAAATCCTCCTCACCAGAATACCTCCTTGACACTTACTTTACCTCCCTTGTTCATCGCATATACCACTGTTCCCTGTGACGGGCGGCTATGCCAGAAAGTGCTTCACAGGAATCTCGCTGTAATCAAGTAGGAGGAGACCCGGAACCTTCAGAGGAGCAGATATAAGGGCCATAGTTTGTCATTTATGGTTTAGGAAGAAGGAGCGAAATTGACAAAGCACTTCACCATAGTGGGGCTGCAGGCTGCCTGTGGAAAATACAGCAGCTCACGAAAAGGAAATGCACTGTAGCGTGTCAAGACAGTTTACTGTGGAAATGCCGATACAGACTTGTATAACTATTATTACTGTGGCGTTGGGGTTTCAATGGTTCATTCTAACACACGATAGAGAATATCCACAACCACAATATTCACACGATATCCCCATAGTGTGTTTGAATAAAACCATACAAACCCTTTAGTAACACCCCATGTATGTATGCATGTATGTATGTATACATATATTTCCAAAGTAAATCTTAAAAGTAAGATTTATTTGCATTTTTAATTAGATCTTACGTGAAAATTGTACCTACTTACTTAATTAATTAATTAACTAATTAATTAATTGATTGATTAATAATTAATGATTTATTATTCATTCCTTAAACATGCAAATGATGTATCCAGAATGTCTCCAGCTAACAGAGAGCTCAATTTAACGTTTTTTTAAGACAATTTCGTTTTTTATTTTGTTTTATGTCTCCAGAGTATTAGGATCAGTGGTGGGTTTTTTGTATCATTCTATTCTTTTGAAATATGCATTTATTGAAAATACAACATGTATTAAAAACTGCACAATACACAACAACACAAACAATATAACATCAATGTTTGATGAGCCTTTGATCTACCGCTCTGGCTTCGCTGTACAAGCCCCTCGCTGGAAGAGCTACTGGGATCCTGCGACGCTACCCAAACACAAGGAACCTCGATATGAAGAGGCAATCATTGCGAACAACAAAGTGCTCGACAAACACGGGCGGCAGTAGGACCCTCCACCGAGACGTCTGAGGGTCAATACACGAGTTAACAGCGAAACAGAAAGTCGTCCCTACGCAACACAGGAGAAGTCGGCCCAACGTGGGTGTGGCGCACATTATCACCCACGGCACGGCCACGTTATTGTCTCGGTCGTAGAGACGGTTTGACGGTGTGAGGCTGTGGCGAATCAGCGAGGTTGGGCACAAAGCAAATTGCGAGTTGCAATGTGTGTGTGTGTGTTTATATGTGTGCGTATACGTGTGTCGGTGCATTTGTGCCGTTCCAGTAGGTAAAAAATATGACACTGCTTGGGTGGAAATCAAACCCAATTACTGGTTGACAGATTGCTTTTTGGTGGCCGTGGCGGTGGGGGGGGGGGGGGGGGTGGTTAACAGGTGCCAGCAGTGTGGAGGTGTGGGAATGGGAGAGATGGGGGTGGTGGCGGGGAGGAGGAGGAGGGGGAGGTGGGACGGAGTTTAGATGGAGGGAGTGAGATGCGATGTTGATGGAGAAGAGGAAGGGAATGGACTCTGGGAAGCGTTCGTAGAAATCAGCGTTCCCTCTGGAAACCAGCTGAGCTCAATTACCAGCGAATACAGTTGCAAAGGAAAATGCGAAAGGATGCGGCATCGATGCGGCACACACAAACGCCAGAGAGAGAGAGAGAGACAGAGAGAGAAGTATAAGGAAGGCATGCCGGGCTCGAACTAGAACGAGATTAAAAAGAAGATGAAATTGGAAAAGGGAGTGTGACTGAAATAAAGGGATAAGGCAAATAAGGAATGGGAACCAAGAGTATATGTGAGCAAAACTAATTTAGCCTTTATTGGTGAATTGTGATCTTTCACAGGCTTCACACTAGCGGCGGAGGCTCCAATCGGTATTCTTCGATAAAGATGTAATTTGTATTTGAAGCTGTCGGTCAGAAAAGCAAGGCTTGTAATTGTGTTGTTGTAGCGATTAACACCATTGACAATGAGCATTAAAAAAAGGATACCCCGCATTTCTACCTCACAATGGCGCCCATTTTGCCGTAAGGCCACCGCCTCCGACTTCAACGCGGGAGCGAAAGCACCGGCAACTGCAGGGATTTCACTGCAATGTGTTTTTGCGAGTAATTCTCTGCGGAGGCGATGCTGCGATAACACAGATGAAAGGATAAGACAAACTCTTCTCTCTCATCTCTAGCTGCGGTGGAGATGAGAGAGAAAATGAGTGTTAATACCAACAAAACAGCTCTTAAGCACGGGAGTTACATGGTGCAATGCCAAAACACACAATTATCATTTCAGATGACAAAGTTCACCGCGCCGCCTTTCTGTGGTTGCAGAAAAGGGTGAGCATGAGGTTGTTGCGACCATAATTGACCCCTCCAAGTATCAGATTCAATATCAGAATCAGAATCAGAAATACTTTAATAATCCCAGGGGGAAATTACTTTCGTTACAACTCCAATCTACATACAACATATTAACATACAACATATAATAATTATTAAGAAACATATTTATATATAAATATATATATAAACATATATATATACACATGGTAAAGTGTAAAATGTACAGTTAAAAATGTGCAAGAAGAAGAAAGTGCAGAAGTGGATATCTGTGTTTTGAGGTCAGATTACAGAGAGGGGGTGTCTGACTCTCTGTGGGAGGCGTTGAGATTGATGACCACAGGCAGGAATGATTTCCTGTGGCGCTCTGTGGTGCATCTGGGTAAGAGGAGTCTTCTGCAGAAGGTGCTCCTCTGCTGGGCCAGTGTGTCGTAGAGAGGGTGTGAGACATTGTCCAAGATGGACTGAAGCCTGGACAGCATCCTCCTCTCTGCCACAGTCGTCGGGGTGTCCAGCTCCTCTCCTACGACATCACCGGCCCTCCTGATTAGTTTGTTTAGTCTGTTGTTGTCTGCGACCCTCAGCCCACTGCCCCAGCATGTGACAGCGAAGAAGATCGCACTGGCCACAACAGACTCATAGAACATCCTCAGCATCGTCCGGCAGATGTTAAAGGACCTCAGCCTCCGTAGGAAATAGAGTCGGCTTTGGCCCTTTTTGTAGACTGCCTCGGTGTTTCTGGTCCAGTCCAACTTGTTATTGAAGTACACCCCCAGGTACTTGTACTCCTCCACAGTGTCCACAGGGACCCCCTGGATGGAATCAGGGGTCACTGATGTTTTTGCCCTCCTCAGATCCACTATGAGCTCCTTTGTCTTAGTTACATTGAGCTGCAGATGGTTCAGCTCACTCCAGGTGACAAAGTTGCCCACAACAGTCCTGTATTCACTCTCATCACCGTTTTTAATACAACCAACTATTGCTGAGTCATCAGGAAATTTCTGAAGGTGGCAGGACTCAGGTGAAGAGGGTGAAGAGGAAGGGAGAGAGGACAGTACCCTGTGGGGCCCCAGTGTTGCTGACTACCCTGCCGACACAAGTATGGGAGCCCCAATACTGTATGTGATTCCGTTGATTTGAGTGTAGGCCAATATGTCCCTCACATTAAAGTCCATATACAGTACTTCTGCTTACATTTACTGGAAGCCCCTGTGATTGCCGGGAACTTTTTTTTCTTTTCAAATTCCATTCACCTCTACCTTTTTGCAAACAGTCTCAATAACATACTGTCTGTCCAGGTAGAATGCAGCACACAGGTTGAAATGGATCAAGTGATCTCTCCACAGGACACGGATAAAATTACTTACGCTCAATGTACGTTACATTCAAGCTCAGAATCAGCAATTCCAACTCCGTAGTCCCCGCTGCCGAATTAAATGTGTTCCGTTGCCTCAGTTTAGGAAAACATGGATGTTTGTTGTTTGGCAAACTTGTGAATTCTACAAGCTACAAAACGTGAACATGACGTAGAAAGTAGGCATCGAAGTCAGGCGCGTTGGGAAATAAAAGGCTATGCGACAGTGATTGCATGCAGCAACCCCTGCCGTGATTCTCTGTGGCCGTGCTGACTTAAATGGCCATTCCTTTGCACTTCTACGAATAGCGAGTTCCAACTTCCATGGAATGCAATCATTTTCACAGCATCTTGTTGGGATCCAACCAAGCCTGCTTGAAGCTAGAAATACCATAATCTTCATTGTCGAAGTGACTCAAAAACTTGTCTCTCGATCGATGATTGATAGCTTACATTGTGCGATCGAGTACATTATTTAGTTTCATATTCAGAATTCAGTGTGTTATCATCCATCCACAGCAAAGCACCAGACAGTGTGTGACATTCAGGCTGTCAACATTTCTGCAGGGGGGTCACAGCGCTCGCCTGCCATTGTGTCTCTTCTTAGTGCTAGCCTAGTTCATGGGAAAAAAAATAAAAAAACAGGGATCTACCGATTACAAAAACCTTTATATCTTGTCACTTTTTGACAGCGGTTTGATGGTGCGTTGGTGCTGCCTTGGAAGCAGGAGCCCTCTGTCTATTAAGAGAAACCAGAGTGCTGTTCCGTGACCCATTCAACCAGATAAGGGCTTGCTCTAAAAGTTCCAAAAAAGTGTGGAAGAAAGTTAGTTCTTGCTCATGGTTCCAGAAAGTAGATGAGTGCATCCAGATGGTTTGCACCTGTATTCCCATGAGCGATATAATCATGAATGTGCTTAATATGGCTCTCTCTGCCCTAAGCAGAGAACTGCTCATCACTTGTATGTTGACTCCACTACAGGCATCATATCTTCACTGAATTACCAGGAACTGAATACGAACTGTTGTACTTGTAATGTCAGCACATTTTGTGACAATAGTTGAGGATATAGTATCGCTGGCTACTCCAGCCAAGTCTTTGCTAGTGAACCGACAAGTAGCCATAGTTAAGAGGGGACTTTTTGGTCAGTTCAAAAACCGGCACAATAGGCTAAACAGTGAAGAACAGGGGTCTCCAGAGGAGTGTTGCCAATTTGAGATTTTGTGACTTTTGTGACCCTATTAGAGACTTTAATTATAAAAAGCGACTAGCGTCAATTCTCGCGACTTTTAGGTGACATTTGCCGTCTAATGACATGTCTGCTCTCACAGCCGTAGGGACAGAGTAGACTACATATAAGCAGCACAAGCTCCAATGCTATTGGCTAAAGCACATCCCATTGTCTTTTGTTGAGGATGCTGGAGGGACAAATATGCAAATTAATACATAATGTCATCTGGCGACTTGAGCGACTTTTATAACAGCACAACAGTCACTTTCTGTGCAACAGAGTTGGCAACACTGCCCCAGAAGGTCGCATCTCCCTTTTCTCGTCTTAGCGGATATTCAACAATTAGGTTTGGCATTTAGTGAGACGCTGAATCTCATCAAAGTTATTAAGTAATTTTGCTCTGTATTCCAAAATCATTGGGAAAGAAAACTAGCACTATCACTACCAAATTGTCTTTGTTTCAGCACAATTTAAATACTACTAATAATAATAATAGTATACATAATATATATATATAAATAATATATATACAGGCAAGCAGAAAAGAGCACGATGCAGCTACACTCCGTGCACTCCGTGTGTGTGTGTGTGTGTGTGTGTGTGTGTGTGTGTGTGTGTGTGTGTGTGTGTGTGTGTGTGTGTGTGTGAAACACAAAAAGCCACTTGCATTACGGGGACGCTCTCTCAGTCATCCCCCACCCCCCCGCCCACCAACACTTAAGGGTCCCGGTTTGGGGGTTTCAAAATGTGGTCACCCAAGGTAAAATTGATAAGTTTGATTGTTGTTATTGTTACATAAAACATTTCCCTTTTTTCATTTATTCAAATGATACATTTTGACTTCTATTTTTGCAAAACAACGAGCGCCACGCAGCATATCAAGGATCCTTTACAGACCATGACAACACGGCTAATTGGCCATGAAAATAACCAGGGTGATTCAAAGGTGCCGCAGCGTTCTCCGACCAAATTGCCCTTCTTCCAGCTCTCCGGAGAACATCTGGTGCTCTCGTTATTTTTGCACTTCTGATGAGGCAACGCAGGGCTTCCTTCAGGGAAGAGGGAGCCTTTTTGATTTAAATTTAATACGCTGTATGTATATTTCATAAGTACCTAAATGTTTTAATATGAACAAAAGCCAGTCCAAAAATAACTTGATGTCCCTTTCTGAAGTCTGGGCTAACTGACAAACAAGGAGGTCTTATCATTTTGGCGCTTACCAGGGAAAGCCCAAATGGCCTGCATGTAAATATGTGGATCTCTCAAATCTTTTCCAGTAATATCTTTTAAATAATCTTTTAAGTAATATAGTACTTCCAGCATTTCTTCGGGGGTGCCATTTCTGTTTACTTTTTTCTTCAATATTAATTTATTTTGGTTAATTAATCTTTTTTATTTTTTTTGCATCTACTGTATATACTTTTTAAAGGGGACCTGTTATGCTCCTTGTTACACAGGGTAAAATAGGTCTCTGATGCCCTAAAAACACGTTTTTTAGTTTTTTTGCTGGAAAAAAAACACGATGCATTCTAGCCATTCTAACATGCCTATAAATCCATCCTGTTCCTGAGGGTAAAGTGGAAAGGAGCCATCCTCCCCGAGTTCTGTGCGTCAATAGAGTTTGAGCACAAGTTCCAGGTTCTGTGAGCCGATGGGGTTTGAGCTTCACTTCCAGTTTCCGTTGTATTTAGTCCATAAACTTTCACTGAACTTTCACTTTCACTATCAGTCCACGAAAATCTGTTTCTGAGCAAATTTGAGGCAAGAAAAAAACGATCCACACCGCAACACAACACCACACCCAGACACAACACACAGCGATTTTTTTGCTTCATGTAAACGTCAGAAAAATAAAATAAAATAAATACATCTACAACAAAAACACACTAATTTAATTGCTTTTGCTTGGAGAAATGCAGAGTCCATCTACCACAGGCGGTACCCATGTTATTTCTCCAACCGTGGGTGTAGTTACTCAGATGGGTGACAGTTCTAATTCTACTGAGGCACCTAGTATGAAGGGATCAAAAATCTGAGCAAGTTATTTCAGCACATATTTTCTGACAAGGGTTACCCACAAATAACTGACTGCGTTTGCGTATTAGTAGGCACATCAGAAATCCAAAAGTATGTGCTTGAGCACTGAAAAAGTAAGGTTTTTCATGGATGTATTCAAATTTAAAATGAATGGGTTTAAATCTTGTTCTGACGACCACAAAATATAAGCAGAATACTGGTTTTACATTTTCTCTGAGTGGTCTATTAAATTCAAGGATAAGCAAGAATAGGGATATAGTGTCATACCCTCAGTATGAATTTCAATCAAGATACAATTTAGCTGTATATAAATGTCAGCATTTGTGCAGCTGTTTGAACATTTTAATGCACCCATCAGCCAGTGTGGTTGACATTTCCATGGTAACAGCGAGCTCCACCAATCAGAAAAGTCTCTTTTACACTTAGGTGAATCGCGAAAAAAAAACATGTTTTTCTTATAACAAAGGTTGATATGATACAGCATTGTGGCTTCAAAGGGAGCAAAAAGGAATTATTACCATATTTCCTCAAATACAAACCGGTAGTCAAATAAAAACCGGGTCTCTATTAAATGAGGGCATGGTCTACACTAACAAATAAAAGCCTGCCTCAAATAAACACCTGGGTAAAAGCTGATTGGGGCTGCAGTCCTGCTCTGATGCGGAGCTCGGCTACCAAACAAGGCAAATAAAAACAGTGTGTTTTACTTGCAGATGTATTTAATTAACTCCATTTCCTACTGCTGCTTAGCAGATAGCAGATCGCTTTTTGGGAAAACGCAACACTGAGCGCTTTCGCTCTCCAGCTCTCCAAGCAGGAAGTGGTGCATTCAAGGCGATCTCGGAAAAATGTAATTCCCCAGTCGGCTAACCACAAGTTTGACTTCCTGTCTCTTTTTTCATCATACATATGTTTGCATGCCATGACACCATAAAATTAGGACATAATTTATAATTCATACCAAAATATGACATTATAATCAGATATACTTATTAAACAGAGGGAATTAGATATGAAAGCATGCCTCTACTATAAGCCTGCTTCCAATAAAGACCTGGTTCCCTTTGCTGTTTAGGTAAATAGAGGCCCCGGCCACTTTTTAAGGAAATACGGTATATTCATTGGGTAATAATTACGGAATTATTTATAAACTTTCGAAACCCTAATGCTAAACCCTACCCCTAAAAACTACAAAAACATTTATGTGGAATTTTGTTATGCATCCTGATGCAATGGCCTCATGGGTAAAGAAGTTATATCATTATAAACCTAAAAAGGAGAAGAAGGTGTGGGTTAAAAACAACATGCATGTATTACGAGGGGCTCATTTGGTCGGGAATACACCTGCATTGTCAGAATTTACATATGTAATTTGCAAAGCCCTGAATTATATGTTAGTCCATTTTAAGTGGTGCCTCCGATTGACACTACCACCTACGTATCTAAAGCACATGTCCAGAGCTGTCTAAAACTTTATTTTGGTAGCTCTCTTAATTCATGAGAAATAAGCCTTCAAAGGTTACCTCTGGTCAGGGTTCAAAGGTCAATGTCTCAGTTTAGGGTCACTTAAATGTCTCAAACTTACATTTGTTAACCTACAAGATGAGTCCTTTCCAAAAACGTGTTTTTTCTTGTTCTACAACCAAGTACAAAAAAAATCCAACCCTACCACTGCAGTGGGGTGCCAAGTATGGACTCCAGGACCATTCATAATCGAAATGGAATAAAAACAACCACAACGATTTTTGTTTTGATAATATAACTACTTTACCCATCTGGCAATTGCATCAAGATGCATAACAAATTGGCCCAGAATTTAAATTTTTATAGTTTCTAAGGTTAAGGTTTTAACGTTGGCACCGGAGAACATGTCCCAGAACACCGTCAGTAGAATACTCAGTAAGAACTCAATAAGAACTCGATAAGAACTCAATAAGAACTCTGTGATTAATGAAATACAAACATGACAGTGATAAGAGGTGGCAGAGGTTTTGCTTTGCATGAAGATGAAAAAAAAAAAAGTGAAATCAAACCTAATGTAATTTATGGACAGTACCCATATTTCCTTTAATAGTGACCAGGGCGTTTATTTGCCTCAACTGCCATCTGGGTGCCGTGCTCCTCAAAATAAATACATCTAAAATAAACGTGCATCATTTTTCAGGCATAAAAGACAGGGAATGCACAGTGGACTAGAGATCACTCTCTGTCCATTACGCAATCCATTGTACTGATCCAAGGCGGAACGTCCCTTGGTTTAAAATATTCTTGTCATACAAGTAGAAACTAACAAACAATTGATCAAAAATAAAAACACAGTAAAACCAGCACAGGAACCGCACGGGATGCGCGGTCTCCTCGGAGCGTGGCGCAGCACTGGAGGAGAAAACAAACACACACACACACACACACACTGATCAGATTCAGCCTCTTTTACCGGTTTTTATTTGAGTACCGGTTTATATTTGAGGAGATACAATATATACATAACATGCCTCTAATGAAAAAACAAGCTTGTTGACCAGGGGAATGGAAGAGGTTGAATGACCCGTAAAGGAAGGTTGAAGTCCGTCCCCTGCCATGACGCAACGGCATTTGGACCAATCACTACAATGGGAGCTCTCAGAACGAGAGAAAGACCAAAGGAAAAGTTGGCCTCTGTGGCTTGCGCAGTGAACACCGTAAGAACCCAGATCACTGCATCGTTCTCATCTTGTTCTGACGACGTCTTTTTTGTCCAAAACTTCTACTTCTCTTTTAAGTGTACCTCCACCTTCAGTGTAACAGAGTGTAACTCATTGGTGAAGCTCACTGTTACCATGGAACGGTTTACTGCACTACCCGATCTGTATATTCAAATTTTAATAGGCGCGCAAACACTGACATTTACATACAGTTCAATTGTATGTATGAAATTCATACTGAGGGTATGACCCTATATTCCTATTCCCACCCATCCTTGAATTAAAAAGCGAAACCCAGTTTTTATTTTGTGATGGTCAGAACGAAATTTAAACCCATGCATTTTAAATTTGAATACATCCTTGATCATATTTCTGTAAATAACATATGGGATATAGGCTTATCCATGTTATTGTAAACAGCCAAATTCATTAAAATGCAAAACAAGTGTCCTGAATAGGGGCAGGATATTGTAATGCATCTAAATAAAGCCTCTAGGTATGTTTGAAGGACTTAGTACTGACTATGCATCAGTAAAGACACTGGTATTGAACATTTTGATTCAAACCTGCAAACACGCACTGCCTTTCAGTATTGACGTAACCTTGCAGTGTTAGACGTGTAGACATATTCTCGCAATGCGTATTGAGATGTTTGCATTGTTGGGTCATGTCGTAAACAGAGTTGGGTCGTATCAGGCGATGTTTGGCTGTGTATTGCCTCGCGATGCATGGTACAGCTGCTGGCTTCTGGTGTTTTCCACGGGCTGGCTTTGAATAATTCAACACTCTGATCATTCAAACCTGTGGGACAACCTCCTCAATATTTTATCCGGTGTGCCAGTGTTCCTCCTGGTGTGCAGCTGCTCAGCCATTCAAATATAAGCGCACGTTAATATTCCTGAATTACAATGAATTTTAAAGATTAGGAAGCGGAAATCACATACATGCATTTCTGTAATGCACAAGCTTCAAGAAAGCAGATCTATCGACTCTCCTCTTCATAACCCTGTTAACCTTAAAATCTTTCTTTATTATTATTTGAATTTATTGGTGTTCCCCACAATTTGCCATTTTGAATATTTATAGATGTGTGTAGGCTTTTCCTGGGACTATTCTTACATGGACAAATAATATTAATATAAAACAGTTTTTTTCTTCACTTATCAAAAATATATACATTTAATTTAATTATTTTAAAATCCATCCATCCATAGAGGAACAGGGACAGACAGAGTATGAACTTGGTTTCTTGATACTTGACATGCATGTTAAATGTACTACACAGCAGTGAAATCCCTGCTTTGAGAAGCATCCCCCCCCCCACCACCACCACCACCACAAAAAAAAAAGCTACAAAAACCTTTTAATTAGAGAGGCTTCAAAAAAGATCTTCAGTAATGCCAAAACACGTTCTTCCAGGAAAAAAATAAAGTAAAAGAGTCTGTTGACCTTGATCACTGACCCAGACTTTGTTTCCAGAGACCAAAATACATGATTTACAGAGCCCTTCGATGTGTGCAGTAGCGGGAGCAGTGGCCGATGCGTTGGCTTAGTGTGACGCTCTGCAGCCAGCGGTGCATGTCATTGTGTCTGGAGAACAGAGACAAAGGTTAATGAGAGGGTTATGGCTCCAACCTCTCTTCCCCGCACCTCGTTTCATTTTGAGCTGTAGAAGAAAAGAGAAGGTACAGAGTTGTGCATGTGTGAGTGTGCCTTTTTGTCCTCGAAAATTTCACACAAATTGCTCAATTAACTTAAAAAGAAGAAAATAACTTACTTTTGACAGTCAGTCTTGAAAACCATTAATAAAGATCATATAATCTCTACTCTAAGCCTTTTTGCACTGCCCTGAGCTTTTCCTTATAGGAATGATTTAAGTCCTAAGCTGACATACTTAGGATTTACATTGAATAGAGATAACAGGTGTAATATCGGTCCGGCACAAAGGGAAGCAGAGGAGATACAAAAGAAAAGTGATTCTACCCACAGTGGAAATAACATCACTGGGGGAGAGGAAAAAAACAGCAGAGCATCTTTCTGGTGTTCAGAGGGAAATGTTTCTGGGGCAGAGCTTAAGCAAAGGTCAAGCAGAGAGACTTCCAGAGCTGAACCGTTGTGATGGGAACTCGTCCCATGTTAATGATGCCATGGGCTGCGGTATGGGCAGACTCCACTTAGACGCCCCAATGCCTTTAATCCTCTTTTACAGCGCCCTGCTCGTCTCGCTCCAGAGGAAATGACAGCAGAAAATCATTTTTGTCTCCTCCACAGCCCATGAACAATGTCTTTCATTGAGTCTTCAATGGCCTTGCACAATTTGCACCAAAGAATGTTAATAATTAGAAAAGAGTGGTTGTAAAGTGTATGTCTCGGTTGCTGTTTACAGGTAGACAAGTCAGAGCATGCTGGGAGGAGACGCAGAGCAAGCTGTGATCTCGCGAGAAGACAGAAGTGAGTACAGATCCAACATGGAGGTGCCCAGCTGCACGAACAAAAACACAGACAATTTGCTCCAACTCAGACAAATAACAAAGCAAATTATAAAATGTAAATATATAAAAAGAAACACACTATGCAAATCGAGGATTGACTGGAGGCACAGCTGGTGGCCCTCCCACGGAAAGTGCTGTAACCCATCCTGAAGGAGAACCGGCAGAAGGGTAAACGGGTATCACTTGTTGATAAACTATATATAGACGGTCTGTTATTCCAACGTCCTCCACCACACCCTAGTTATTCTGATAATTCTGATATGCGAGATGTAGAAATTAGTACCCTATTTATGTCAAGACTGTAAATATTGCTCACTCTCATCATCTCACCTTCCTGATCCCTCCCTCCCTACTTCTCACATCACTCTCACCCTCTATCCACTCTCTCATTATATGTATGTCTTACTCTGGAATGTTCTATGTTTATCTTTGTCTATTTGTCATTTGTTTGTTGTGAGAGAATAATGCAGATGATCACTTATTTGAATTTTGTGATTTTACATGTTTTTATATAGGACAATAGCCTTTTGTATGTTACGTAGCTTTTAAAACATTGCCTTGGGTTCTTAATGAGTCTCTCAGAGCTCATTCAGCCCTCCTCTCGGGAGAAGCCCAGCTGGTGGCGCATACCCTACCACCGGAGCAGCAGACAAGTTACGCTGTCGTCCAGAGGGTGGTAAGGAAACGGGTCAGGAGAGCACTCAAGGGCCACTGCCTGCGCCTCTGGTCACTCCCCTACGACACTGCTGGCCGGCCGTTCCTGCACACCCAGCAGCTGCTGGACACGGGTCAGCGGTGGCTACGACCAGAGGAGCACTCCCCGCACCAGATTGTCGAGGCGGTGGCCACCGAACAGTTCGTGGACAATCTTGGCCGGCCTCCCTCCAAGCTGCCATAGCTCTGGCCGAGGACCACGCCAAGGCCTATGCGCACACCTTCATTGACCACGCTGGCCTGGAGAGGGGCGCACCAAAGGAGCCATGAGACGCCGACCGTCGGGGGCACCGAGGGGCCTGTGCCTGGATCCGCCGTGGGAGTCGTCGCGGGACAAGCCAGTACCAGCACCGTGGTCCTTGCGGCCATCACCATCCCCCTCCTCTTCGGGGCCCCAGGAGGGGCCGCCCTCCCACCCCTTCCCCCGCCAGAGGTTGGACGACCACCGGCGGGAGGCCACGTCCTACCCCACTCCTCCCCCCGATTCTTCCAGTTTGCCGCGGCCTCGGGACCACCGGAAGCTGGGCGGATGCCTGGGCAGGTATGCAGGTGATGTGGGTGACCTGACCACGACTTCCAGGACTGCCCCATCATGGAGGTGGTGCCATTTCGTTCAGGTTGCCGGTCTGCCGGATCCCTTCCCCAGTCGAGAGGGGGCCTACCATGTGCAGGTAAGCTTACAAGGGGGTAGACATCAGGCTTTGCTGGACTCATTCAGCAACGCCTGGTTTGACCTTCGGCTTTGGTAGAGGCATCCTGGGTGTGATATTCGTTGTGTGCATGGGCATAGTCACACTTTTCCGATAGTGCGGCTTGAAATTTGCTATAAGGGGTAAAGGCCGCGGTTAGTTCCCGCCTGGATCATCCCGTGATTTTGGGTACAAATTGGCCAGGATTCGATGTGTTAATGAGAGAAGCGGGGGAGGGTGCGCTCACAGTCTGTAGGTATATGCAAGTGTTATGGCGGTGGTCACCAGTGCGGGGGAGGGGGAGCCCCAGATGGGAACTTCCCCAGAACCCCCAGTCCATCACATGGAGGAGTTTCCTCTGGAACAATCAAGGAACGATATGCTTCACAGGGCCTTTTAGCCGGTAGATAAAATCGATGGCGTGTTGGTATGTCCGGATGCTGCGCTCACTGACCCGTATTTCACGGTGATTAGGGATAGATTATATCGAGTGAACTGTGACGCTCAATCGGGAGACGAGGCTACCCAATTGTTGGTCGCTAAAAGCCTTCTGGGTTAAGTCTTACAGGCGGCTCATTATAACCCGATGGTCGGTCACTTAGGACACAAGAATAGACTCGAGCGGATAATGGCCCATTTCTATTCTTTCTCTATTCTTTCTAATCTCACCACAGCCCAATGGTTACATTTATTAATAGAATACATCTCAGTGGAAAACTATTGACAATATCCAAAAAGAAGGTTGATTCATTTAATGAAATATGGGCTAGTTTTGTCACTGACATAACTCTATCTATTAATACTTGAGTCTTCCTAAGTCGTGGTGTTTTGGGGCATGTTCGGGTCTTTCGGTGCGAGCTATGTGGATACGTATGTGACGGGTGGCTCCCATCTTGCCCGTCCCACTCCTCCCCCGACCAGACCAGGATCCGCAAGGCAGGTGATTCACGTTCGACTTGCTTGAGGACTCGTACCCCAACGCCCCGCAATTTTCACTGCAATTGCCAACAACACACATTGAGCATTGGGGTTTTCCGGGGTGACGGGGTGTTGGTGGGTTTAGTGTGGGGGTATCGTTGGCCGGGGGGGCGGCTGGGTAGGCACCCTGCCGGTTTGGTTAGACTCCTGGCGGCTTGTGCCTAGTGGTTTGTGGCATGCTGCGGGGGCCTTCCAGGGCCCCTCGGAGGCTGCTTGCTGTCGTGGGTGTGGATTGGGATGTGGGGGGGCGGCTGTTGGCCTTTGCTCCCGCTGCGCAGCTTCTCTGCAGTGGGTGCCCTGGGTGCCAGGAGTGGTGGAGGGCCCACATATCTGGTGGCCTGCAGGCGGGGGGGGGCCTGACATCCAGGTGCCCTGTGCTGATCACACTCGGCTACGGCGATGGGCGCTCAGGACTCGCGGCTGGATGGGGCTTCTGGCCGGTTGTGGTTGGGCGGGCCTCGCAATTGTGCAGGGCGCGGGAAGGCATGGGGGCCCCACTGGCTAACCTGCAGGGTGGGCAGTTCAGGTTTCGTTTTTTTCAGCGCAGGCCCTGGGTTCTGCGCCTGCATCTTTTGCCTGCACATGGGTGTGGGTTGTATGTGTGCGCCCCAGGGGTGGAGGGTCTCCTCGCATGCTCTGGGACTGGATAATGCTCCTCGGGGCATGGGCATGGGTGTTGCTCCGCGGGCTTCCGGCTTCTCTAGCAGCTGGTGCGGGGCTTCGGGGCCTTTTCCACTGCTTGGCGGCACTACGATATAATACCGAGCTTGTAAGTCCTGTACACTCACCGTGGACACTTCACACGCACACACATCACACACACACAAACACATACAGGCGGTTATTGTGGTTAATAAGTTACCCCACATGAAAATAAATGGATTACATGTTACACTAAACCACCAAGACTCAAGATATATGTATTAAAAAAAACGTTTAAAAATGTATGCTATAAAACCAAAAAATGGGAACTTAAGTCTTTTTCAAAAAAAGACAGGCCAAAGGAAGAAGGAACAAATACAGCTGAAACAAAGAGAACAAGCCCAAGGTCATACACCCATATAAGGCATAAAGAATTCTAAGAACGACAAAAGTAACCTTCTCCAAAAAAATAGTAAACCCCCCCACAAAGGCTGTTATTGGTTGTTTGGAAGACCAGCCTGGTAAGAGGACTGTGAGCTCTGATTGGCTCACCCCCACAAAGAATGTGATTGGTTATTTGGAAGCCTCCCAAAAAAAGAGTAAAACCCTAGTAACAAGACTTTGAGTGGTTTGTGGCACTGAAAGGGGCAAAACATGTCATGGGAGAAGGGTACATCTTTGATATAAAGAAGCCCAAAAGGATTGTTTAGTTATTTGGTTTCCCGGAGCCTACTCAAGGCTTACTGCTGTATTTGACTCTCAGATATACAATAAACCTTTTCACACATAATAATGGGGGCTGTTCTGTGCAACAAAAAGCTGTGCTCTTATCATCCTACAGGTCGTCCACAGGACAGAGTTTTTGCAGCAGTTCTTGATGATTAAAGAATGAATGAAGAGAAAATAAAAGACAAGTCATAGAAAGGCCACCTGTAAACAGCAGCGGAGGGGACAAAGAACAACGTTTCAGGGATCCTATTAACCAAAATAAATGCATGTTATAATCCGATTGGATTCAAGGTCAGTGGGTGATGTAGAATTTGTGCAGGCCGCCTCAGCACCTTAAGTGAATTGAGCCAGGGAAGTTGGAACTCCAATCTAGAAATAACTATTTCTATTTTCAGCCAAAACACCTAGCCACAGGTACATGCACAAAACTGAGCCGAATGGCCTCTTGATCATATAG
This sequence comes from Zeus faber, assembly GCF_960531495.2. Lineage (NCBI taxonomy): Eukaryota > Metazoa > Chordata > Actinopteri > Zeiformes > Zeidae > Zeus > Zeus faber. Next base: position 24,200,292 of record NC_137190.1, on the reverse strand, counting down.
TAGCTATTTGTTGTTCTGTCACCGCTATTTTTGGTGATTTTTTATTTTTTTTGTTTAAGTGGACTATGGAGGGCAAAATTAAACAATAAAGTCTGTATAGTCTGACAGGCAAAACAAGGTTATGCAATTCTTTCTAGTAAAAAAAAAAAAATACTGAATACTGAACAAGAATACTGAAGAATACTACGAGAGTCAAAGTGGATAAAAACCAAAAGGGCTCAACTGAGCGAAGACGGAGGGGAAAAAATGGCAGGCGGGGAAAATAAAATCATCTCCTCATGAAGAAGAGGAGAAGAATGGAAGGGCTGACAGAGAGAGGAGAAAAGCGAGAAAGGGAAGGACTGTAATTAAAGTGACACCTCTGCGTTCCGTCCCCATCACTCTCCTGTAGGTCTCACACACACACACACACACACACACACACACACACACACACACACACACACACACACACACACACACACACACACACACACACACACACACACACACACACACACACACACAGGAAAAAAAACAGCAAGGATTTATTATGCTGCTCTGCTAACGGGCCACCAACACACAAAGAATACAGAAACACATACACACATGCACACACACACACACACAAACACACACACACACACACACACACACACACACACAAACACGCGGAGAAAGGGAAATGTTAGCGTACTATTTCTTAACCGATTATATTTCTAACTTTTTTTTCTTTCCCCTGACCTTGATTTGATTTTGATCGAGTTATCCACAACACTAAATAATTTTAAATCTGGAGAGAGTAGTCTCCGAATGTTGAGTGAGTTTTTTTGGGGGATTTGGAATGTGAGAGATTCATCCCAAGGTGAACCCGCCTCCCCCTCCCGGCTTCAGGAGTGTTGTCGGCGTCAAGCGGCAGAAATGATTAACAGTATTCTAGTTCCCTTTTCAAATGCAAACTCTGTCTTTCCGCTCTCAAACTCACGCACGGTGCCCATTATAACCTAATAACCCCCCCCCCCCCCTCCAAAAATATAGATATATATATTTAGCAGCTGGTGCAGGCGTTCTGAGGCTGAACTACTGTTTGACAATGGAAATGGGTGTGCAGACCGTCTACACCGTATGCTTTTTGTATCCTTTTCTTATACTCAGACCTGTGAACATTATATAAAACTAAATAAAATGACTTAATATGGACCAATACCAAGCTGGTGTAAATCTCTGCTCCTCCCTTTATTAAACTATTCTGTGAAAAGATGTTGTTCGAATAGCAGTACAAAGTAGTACTTTGTTACTGTACTTTAGTAAAATTTTCAAGTATCCGTCTCTTAATCAAGCATGTTCCATGTTTTTTTTTAATTCAATAGGTTTCCAAAACAAATCTCTATAGTTTTTACTCTACTACATTTCGCACACAGTCTCTTAACTTTTGTTTGAAAAAGAAATTTGGATTTACAGTATACAGTATTTGGATGCATCAAAAGTAAAGTCCTGTACATTATTGTGTTCGGGCACTTAAAAAAGGTGCAGGGGGTACTTATACCCCCTGCACCTACCATAATAGGCACTTTGACACTTTGGGTACAGGTACATTTATTTTTAATACTTACATTTAAGAAGACAAGCACTAATATACTTTCACTTAGGTAGAACGGTCAATGTCATACTGTCCCTTTTACGAGAGTGATTTTGTGTCTGGGCATTTGTACTTCTACTTGAATAAAAGGCCTGAATACTTCCACCAATTCCACCACCAACAGTCGACTTTCCCCTTAAAATGGGCTGCCATGCTTCGCCATATTTAAAATTCTAATATGTTTCTTGGAATTTAAAAAGAACATTACTCTCTGTATCACACTATAAGATTGATACAGTGCATTTTTCAATGTCACCCACTGTTCTCTCCATCTGAATAATGGTGCTATGATAGAAAGGACAGAGCAAGAAACCTGTTTTGGCAACAGAAAACCCATCTACTCTGTCCTTGGGCTGTGTGTGTGTGTGTGTGTGCGTGTGTGTGTGTGTGTGTGTGTGTGTGTGTGTGTGTGTGTGTGTGTATGTGGGGGGGGGGGGGGGGGGGGCTGCTGGGGGCGATGTGAATGATGTGCACAAACTAGTGTTGGTATGGCTTGTTGGCTGGATGTACAAAGAGGAATTTAAAATCAACGTCATCCACCCATTACAGAATTACAACCATGATGTGTCAGGGAGCAGGGAAAACATTACTGGAGTAGTTGGTAACGCAGTTGATGCAATCAATTTTACGCAATTTATCAGCACACACTGGCCTTGCGTCTTGATGTTTTCAAAAGTAAATTATTGATTAATTGAGTTTTCAGTGAATTCAAGAGCAGTAACTTAAGACCACTTTTTCAAGAGAAACCAACCGCTGAGGAGTGAGAGCGATCCTTCACTGTCTCACTCGGTTTCATCTGTTGAAAAAGGCCCCAAACGACTGTAAGGATTATTTCGTGAATTGCTTGGAGAAGTCTAATAAAGTAGTCTAATATCTTCATTAATTGTTAATTTAACTAATTTCATTCACTGAGGAATGATCATTATTCTTCAAGGTTTAAATTGATGACCAAAAACTGAAATTCAATATAACATTTATTCATTTTAATTAAATGTATTTTGCTTGTGTGGTTTTTATGATATTTTCAGTTTGCTTTCAATCAATCAAATGAAAGGAAATCATATGTTGTGTATGTAAGGTACTAAGCTACTTATGATTATTATTATTATTATTATTATTATTATTATTATTATTATTATTATTATCATCATCATTATTATCATTATTATCATTATTATTATTATTATTATTATTTATTTTTTTATTTTTTTGGAATAAAGCTCTGTATTATAAAACGTATAGCAAAAGCCAAATAATAAACCCAATACACAAACATCCCAGACAATTCAGACCTGTAGGCTACATGGAAAACATTTTGAAACACCTCAAACTGAAAATGTTGGAGCAAAATATGTTAAATATTGGATCTTATTCATCAAAGAAAATGAACAAATAGAGATATTCGAATTTACCTAATGTCTCCCCACATTAGTATGTGCCCAAATTAATAATGTCTTTTTTTAGTGGTAATATGTTTATAGCATGTCAACATGGCCACATGCTGCTTAATGATGTGATGATAAGCATGTGATGTGGTTCTATATCTCACGCTGCGGGCTCCGTCCATGACGTCCGTTCCCATGACTCACTCCACTTGGTGGTCGCCATGGCAGCGAGTGAGCAGCATTCGAAACATCTGTTTATCTATTTATGTGTCTATTTATAACAGTTATTTCACAATTTGAGGGAAAGGGTTGACTTCTGATCATTTAAACCTATAACTGAAAAATAAATGTTGAACCCTGATGTCGAATTCTCCAATATATGAAGTTGTGGACGGCCCTTTTTGCCACCGATCGATGAAATAATGAACTGTGTGATGGAGTAACTGTAAAGGCAACAAACACAAGCGTCTGAGTGGCCAGATGAAAGCATGAAGCAAAATTATAATATCCATTCAGTCATCTCATCGTATTCGTATTTGTACTGAGATGGACAGATATGAAAAGCTCTGCAGACACGGTCGGGTAACGGAGATTTAACAGAATTACCTAACCCTGACACAGATAAGAAGCAACCTGTCCAAACAAACCTAAAGCTTAAATAGTTAAATTACAAACAAAAAAATAACTACTTAGATTAAGTATTTCACTTAGAGATACCTTACTTAGAGATAACTGAGGGAAGCATGTTGTATCTGAAACATCTAAAGTGACCAATTCTCACTTCCGCCATAAATTCCATTAGCAACCCAAACCTTGAATTAAATAAAACGGATGTAACAAGGTGGACAAGGCTTACATTTCATGTTCAAAGGTGAAGAGTAAATTGTGTCTTAATTCTGTTGACTGTTCTGCTTGGTGTTTATGTTGGCTTTAAAAAAGCAGATAACTAACAAGCCTGTAAATGGATTTGTGACGTGAATGTTGTTTTGAATAAGCCCATTTTAATTTTAAATATCTCCAAAAGGACCACTAGAAACCTGAGAGGGTCGGATCGCAATGGATCTTCAATAGATTCCTTGAATGGTAAACAGTGGTAGCAACGGACGTGTTTCGGCCCACACATAAACTGGTCCTTTTTGTAAGTACTTATCCACAAATGCTGCTATCTCCTTCTCCTCCTGAACTTATGGGTTTTTGTAAAAGGGTTTTCAGTCGTTGATTGTTGTCCACCTTTGCACATTAGTCTCCCTCACGAAAACATTTTGTTTTCTGTGTTTCTGTGGTGGGTTTTTTTTCCAAGAGTTTACGTGATTTATTTTCGTTGTCGGATACAGGTACAGTATATCAGCTTAATTGGAGGAAGTTCATGGAAAAACTTTCTGGGGGCAGAAAACCTCGTTGAGAACGGTGAGAATTGGTAATCCCCGAGCAAAGAGCGACGAGAACTGCTATCGAGAAGTAAAAGTATTGTAAAAACTTTATTTTTTCATATGAAAACAAATGTTATAGTAAAGGGTCATACATGTAGATTAATGTTTTAATTCACAGACCTGGATTCAAGTTCCGTTGTGAGATCCCTGTAGGTGGTAATATGTCAATGACACATTTGTTTGATTGTTGATTGATTGACTTTTTCGTGCCACAAGTAACAAAATTTCAACCATTTCATTGAATGGGGAGATTTCCTTCAACTTTAGGAGGGGGTGGGGGGCATGGGGAAGGAGGGGGGCACAGTAACACACTAACACACACTAAACAAAAACTAACCTGATGAAAACATGCGACTGCGGGGGGGTGGGGGCGATCATGGATGTATAAAAAATTTTAAATGCATGGGTTTAAATTTTGTTCTGACTAGCACAAAATAAAAGCAGAAAACTGGTTTTGCCTTTTCTCCAAATGGTCTATTACATTTAAGGATGGGCCGAGAATAGGGATATAGGGTCATACCCTCAGTATGAATTTCATTCATAGATACAATTTAACTGAGATAGATAAATCTCAGCGTTTGCGTACCTGACTGAAAATTTGAATGTACCCATCAGCCAGTGCAATAAACAGTTCCACCAGAGAAGTTGCTGTTACATTATGGGTGGTGTATTACTTTTCCATGACATCGTAAATAAATTTTTTTTTTCTTAAAACAAGGTTGATATCATACAGACTTGTGGGTTCTAAAGGAGCAAAAATCAAATTATTACATACATTGTGCAAAATGTATGCAGTTTATAAAAAAAACCTGTACTTTCAATTTGTTTATCAAAGTACATAAGAAGAACCAATAAATACAATCACAAAAAGTTCAAATGGTAGAAATATAATTTTAACACACTTTATATACTAAAAATATACTTCCAATATGGACAAATATTGCTTTTTTTCACTTGGGAAACCATTGTGTCTTTCCATGTGGAGCCCAGGAAGAGTGGTTGTTGTTGCCGTGATAACAACTAACGTAGAACCAAATAAACAATAAACAATGTGGAGATGCATTGGACGTCTAGTCAGAGGCACATTTGGCCACACAGTAATTCAGCAAAGAAGCAATACCCCACTCTGTGTGTGAAAATGATTGAATGGATAATAACGTTATGAAGAGCGTCATCAGTGAATCTTTTCCACAGGAATCATTCCCCACTGCCACTGGAAACTCAGTCCCCTCTTCCGCCTCTTTCTCCGAGCCACAGGCCTTGACCACAGCTGCAAAGACTGCCACCATGCCTTCTCCCAGCAAAATTACATTTGCCGATGCTTTTTTCACTGTGAATATGTCCATTTTGCTGAAGGTTATTACAGTAAATGAGATGGACGGGAAATTGCATTTTAAGTCGTGAAGAGAGATCGGAATGGATTGTATATCTTGAAATTTGAGCATTTTACCGCAAGTACTTCTGTGTATTCACAGATATATTCCAGCAAAAACAACCAGTCCTACGTCTGTATATTGTATTTCTGCATTTCATTTTGTCAGATGAAAACACAGTCATATTTCAGTGAAGGTTACATGTGTGTTCTATCTATCTATCTATCTATCTATCTCTCTATCTATCTATCTATCTATCTATCTATCTATCTATCTATCTATCTATCTATCTATCTATCTATCTATCTATCTATCTATCTATCGATCTATCTATCTATCTATCTATCTATCTATCTCTCTATCTATCTATCTATCTATCTATCTATCTATCTATCTATCTCTCTATCTCTCTATCTATCTATCTATCTATCTATCTATCTAAGTGACGTCAAACCCAACTCTTCTCTATGACAGTGGTTTTCAACATTGGGTCTGGGGACCCTGAGGGGGTCCTTAAAGATGTTCCACAGGGTCCGCAGACAAAATGATTAATATATTCAAAAACAGTGAAACTTTTATTGTATTATAGAAAATGAGGGAGAAAATTATCAAAATGAGGGTGCTATGAAAAAAGGTTGAGAATCTGCTTCACTTTGGCCGTTCAGAGGATTTGCAAAAAAATTTAGATTAAAATTGTATTTTATTTTTGCAGAGTCCAAAAGTTTATCAAAAAATCAGTTTAGTGTTTCTCAAATGATGCACCACTGTGATCACTCACACACACACACACACACACACACACACACACACACACACACACACACACACACACGCACACACACACACACATTCATTTTTTTACCTCTAAAAAAACAAAAACATTGATTTTGTATAAGGCGGCTGAACAAGTCCTACAGTAATGAGATTGATGCATCCGTCCATTATTAACTACAAAAAAATATATTTTTAGGGTTTCTTCTCAAGTGATACAGATACACACACACACACACACACACACACACACACACACACACCTTAACAAAGGCACACGAGAGCAATTCGATTTGGATGCGTTGAGAACGGGCAGAGCCGGGGCTAGGTGCAATTTGTGCGGTGAGGTGTTCATAAAACAAAGCAGTGACTGGAGACACCTCTGGGAGCCGCAGCGACGGAGGGCCCAGAGAGAGAGAGAGAGAGAGAGAGAGAGAGAGGGAGAGAGTGAGAGTCCCCTCGACGTGCGGGATCCTCTGAGCCACTGAGCCTCTGAGCCACTGAGCCACTGAGCCACTTTGTAGGCGTCCGTTTATGCAGCTCGGCTTCCACGTTTACACCGAGGCTTCCACTGCGAGAGCAAGAGCCGCGGCTTTATTCAGCTGAGAGGTTGTTAGGAGCTGTTATGTCATCTGTGCATAGCCTCCCTTTGTGACTTCCCCTCATACCCCCAGACAGCCAGGACAGGCCGTCTCATACGTGTGTGTGTGTGTATGTGTGTGTGTGTGTGTGTGTGTGTGTGTGTGTGTGTGTATGTGTGCGTGCGTGCGTATGTTTCTTTGTACGCATTGGGATTTATTTATTGAGAAAAAAAAATTTGCGTGTCATTTTTCCCTGAGAGGGATACGACTTTTATTTTGATCTTGATTTTGATGATTATTTTTATTTTTATTTCTTTTGGTGAAAGCTATGGGCCGGCGCAACATTTTCTTTTTATGCTTTGAGTAAAATTACAAGCTAATCCAATTCCAAAAATAAAGTTCTAAAGGAACAGATTGTTGAGCCATTTCTTTCTTTGAGTCACAGAACGTCTTCCTGTATAGACAGAAATAGCCGGATCTTACCTTATTAAAGGAAGAAGGGGACGGGACTCAATTGCGATTAAAATAGGTGTCAGACAGGCATGTCTGTCCGCTTTGATACTTCCTCACAGGATGTGAATCTGGAATTTGGTACGATCGAGCATCAATATTCATGAGAGATGGCTTTGTCTGCTCCTCTGATCTTCTACTATGCTGTATGAAGTCACGGCACTGGACAGGAAAGAAAGAAAAGACACCAGAACAATTCTGACAATTCTGTGTGTTTAATTTGTCTTTGTTTGTGCTGTGTGAGTGTACACCGCCCTGCAAGTTGTGTGTGTGTATGATAGGTATATACTGTATTCACTGATGCCTGTACGCCTTTGTACTGCACACTGCATATTGTATCTATACTGTATATATCTGTGTGTGTGTGTGTGTGTGTGTGTGTGTGTGTGTGTGTGTGTGTGTGTGTGTGTGTGTGTGTGTGTGTGTGTGTGCGTGCGTGTGTGGGGTTTTCCCTCTAAGGTTATTTTACATTCATTTGAAGAATAAAACCCCATAGACGATATGAGGGAGGGGATCAGGGTTTGTTATATTTCTCATCAAAATATGAGTATAAATAAATATCTTACTGATTTTTAAGTGATAAAGGTTGTGTTATTGATTTTGGAATCCAGATGTAGAGCTCTGGCAGGTGCAAATTACTGTTATATAAAAAATGTATCGAGAGCAGCTATTATTTCTTTATTTAACCTTATTGATTGTATTTAGCTACTGACCACGTAATGCTTTGTCACCATCTAGTGGTGTTTCCAAGAAGAAGCAGAAAGAGCCGGGAAGTATACGCTCGGGCCCAATATGTATTAGGGTGCTGGTATTGAGTGGATATGACTAATATTATCACTACAATTGATACACTGCAAAACACACATACTACTCAACACACCATTTAAATCATTCCCTCTATTGGCAGTCAATCAATTGTCAACCCACATCAAATCATTCTGGAGCACCTCCCCCAGTTTCATGCAGCGAACTTATCATGTGGAATGATGGATCTTGGGTGGTCCGCCACTGGTTCCAAGCTCAGGTCGACATATGGGACAGATCATGGCCATATGTCGGTCAAGAGCAAAAACAAATGTATCACAACCAGCTTCAAGACTGCTAGGGGATCTCATCCTGAATTAAAGCTCTTAAGGGACATAAACAGACCTCCCTGCTGTGGCTCAAATCTAGCCGTGAGGTGAATCCATTTACATGTGGATAAAATAGAATAAATGGACCAAAAACATTATCTCTTTAAATAGAATGAATGATTTAAGTCCAAAGCCACCCGTTGCTTGACAACGTATATTGTTCCTCTCGTATGCAGGTGCAAATTTTGCTTTAATTGTTACATCTCCTTCCAGTGCAAAATGGAAACCAACGTGAGTGCTTTAGTGCTGGCTAATCTCACTAATAGCTGTGACTTCTTTCTATTGAACAGAATAAATGAAGCCAGCTTTACAATTTAGAGAGATTGAGTATGTCTTTAGACAGTTATTCTACTAACAAAGTACTGACTGTTCAATTTTAAAAAAAAAAGTACCATTTAACTTACCGGTATTTACGTCTTTCAACACTAAGCTGCGAAATGCTGTTTTTCCATTGAAGCTGTAGCAGTTCCTCCTTTTTGCTGAAGGGTGCTCTTCATGACTCCTTTATGTCAAAAGTGTGTTTGGGCAATGTGTGATCACCAATTTGCCCTTGAGGTCCTCTTATTCTCTGAGGTCCCTTTCCAGAGCCAGCGGGGGAGAAGTGAGATCTTCAAGCTGCCGTAGACCTTCATCGACGTCATCGTCAATGTTATAACCTTGCACACTTGGACCGGGAGCATTTCCTTGTATAACCTGAAGAGCCCTCCATATCTCATTCACCTTTAGCCAATCCATCATCACCTCTTTCCGCCGGAGAATACCTGGAGGTCACGTCCTTATCCACAAACAGTGGTATCAATCCGGAGTCACCGTATGAACACTCACTGGCAAAACTATTTTGAGTCCGTGGTCCTCCTGGGCATCGTCTGCTTTCGGGGGATAAGAGACGTCTTTCAGGATGACAAGTCCCGAATCAAGACGTCTCTTTGTTTCGGGACTTGTCATCCGTCGTCAGGGTTCAGAACGTGGCTTCAGTCGTCTGAGTTTGGCGCTCGGGGATCTGTCGCCGGGGTTCAGGCCCAAAAGCCACCGAAGCCTGTTGGATATCTGCGTGGGCTGGATGTTCCATCCTGGAGGCTCCAGGCAACTCTTTAGTTTGTCTTCAAAGGGAGTTCCTCATTACTCGCTCTCAAGCAACCTGCCACTCAGCCGTGTCTTGTGAAAGAATAATTCTAAGTTACAAAAATGACAACAATAGGCAATTCTCAACTATATAAGGGATACGATTTTGGAGCAATGACGTTTAATTATTGTTGTTAATACTTACATTTTTCTCTTCTTTCACTTGTCGCATTGCATCATCACTTCTTCATCTGCTTCACTCTGGGCTCCTGTTTGAGCAGCTTTCAAACGACCACTCGTACACAGCATAGAGATGCAAGACTTGCAAAACGATTCGTTTGTAGTGACCATTATCTTTTAAATGACTCATAACTTCAAACGCACACTCTCAAAATAAATTATTTTGAGAGAACTGACGCTCATCGTTCATCAGACACTCACCGTGCAATATAGCAACTGAACCGAACAGCAGGGTTTGCCTTGGAAGCTATGGAATCACTATAGTAACTATAAGTAATAGTAAGTCATTAACTAAGTAAGTTACCTTTATTCATACAGTGCTTATCTAGACAATGTCACAAAGTCTTACACAAGAAATAAATTAATTGAAAATAAAATAGAAGTAAACGCATAGATACAGACAGAATAAAAAAGCCAGTCTGAAGAGATGGGTCTCGAGCCGCAATTCAAAGATGCCGTCAGAGTCCAGAGGGCGTGAGTTACAGAGGTTAGCAGCAACTGTTTCCAAGGGACAGGAAAACATATTGGTCAGTTGAAAGAGCTCCGAATTGCCCACAGCTCTGTGGATCACTCAATTCTGATTGCTTAATGGTGGCAATTAGTGGTCAATCATTCTGAATAATGACCGCTGATCTATTAATAATGATCATTGCCATGGAAAACACTTGTTCATGTCCCTCGTTTCACGCCTACTTGTAAATGCTGTCACTCTTTAGTGGTGACATCTTGTGAAGCTACATAGAAACTACAATGGAAGACTCCAAGGTCACATTCAGTGGGATTACATTTTATGATATCCCCTATGATGACCATGGGTGGCAAACTGGGATAAAGACTCAAACAAGTATTGTTGTATTCAGTACAAGTTTAAAGGGGTGGAGGAGCAGTGGCTGGACGGCGCACCTGGAGGTTAACAACTTTTTTCACCTTATGTGAGCCTATTTATCTCACTGCCAACAATGAGAAGTAGCACACTGTACTGCTTTTCGAATTGTCCAGAATCCAGAGTTTACTTCTGACGTTGGAATATATGGGCAAAAAAAGCCTAGAAAGATGTTTATTGTGCGGACTGTATTGATAATTTTGGAAGCAAAATAACTCGTATATATTTTAATGGTTAAATGGAGGCAAAAGGGTTCAATTGATATGGTCAACTTAATGCATTGAAACTGTCCTTTAAACCTCTAACCACCGAAAAGGCCTCTATTTGCAATCACTGCTGACGCTGTGAAAATGCTCACCCTAATGATCTCAATTGCACTGGATCATCTCATGCCAAGTGACCAATCAGCATGCAAGGCTCCAGAGTTTTAAATTGGGGATTACTGAACTCGCTTTTGTACCTGACCGCCTTTGTTGGCAGGACCAATTGGTGTGGCAGCCAAGTGGCCAAGCTTTAGTTAATAAGGTTAAAATGGTAACACCTCGGAGGACAACAGGCCCCAATCAATCCCCAACTTCACCGATAAAGTGATCGTTCTCATGCAATAGTTAGTGTTAAAAGAGAACATACTGTACATTATGCCCTCAACATAACTCATAGGAGTCACTCACATATGAGTAAACTCACACACATGTCACTCATTTTAAGTGAGTCCCATTTACTAAAAATGTTGTTTTCTAACGTAGCGTATGAACATGAAAATGACCAATGTTTTACATATTTTTTCATCAGAATATGATTGTTGTTAGCGCATCTGAATCCTTTTGAACCTTTCCAAGTCTACACACATATTTTAAACGAATGTATGTTGATGTTAGCCATATAAGACTGAATAGAATCTTAATCAGTAGGCATTTTGGAAAATGGGAAAGGATCCAAGGACAAACACTAATTAGCGGCAATATCAGCAATATACACTGTATCAGCAGATACATCAGGAAGTTACATAAAGGAAGGGGTACGTGTTTTGGCATTGTTCATTTTAGAACAGCTTGAGAAGCCAACCTTGTCTTTTGTAGGATTTGGCTTCACGTTCTCTAATGGATTACCCAAGGAGCTAATGCAATCTAATTAAGAGAGATTGATATAGCAATTCCAAATTACCATGGCCTAGATCTGCTTAGCTGCCGCCAAGAATCTGCCAGGAAAAACAACACTGAATCTGATTAAGGACAGACTTATACTTACATTGATGCCACATTGCCGGTAGCGGTGTGGACATGAAGCCGACAAGATCTGGGTTCTCACTTTGCAACTAGATAGTTAAAATCTTTTAAATAAATTGAGCTTTTGAAGATCTCAGTTACATTTTTATGCATCAAAAATCTAAGTACAACCCCGTCTCGTGCTTTTTCGTGCTCATGGTCACGAAAATGAATCTATTGAATCCTGTGCGAATGTCCAACTTTGGGGGGCATGGGGAAGGTTGGGCGCAGATATGTACACTAAACTAAAACTAAACTGATGAAAGTACACCACCGTGGGGAGGTGTGGGCAGGGGGAGCATGGATGTATTACAATTTAAAATGCATTTAAATCTTGTTCTGAGTAGAATGAAATAAAGGCAATATACTGGTTTCGCTTTTTCTCTAATTGGTAAAGTTAATTCAAGGATGAGTGAGAATAGGGATATATATAGGGTCACACCCTCAGTATGAATGTCATTCATAGGTACAATTTGAGTGTATAATAGCATTTGCACGTCTGAGTACCCATCAGCAAGTGCAGTTAACATTTCCATGGTACTAGCGAGCTCCACCAATTAGAGTTATCGCTGTTACACTTAGAATGTGGGTAGTGTAGTCCCATGACATCGCGAATAACACATTTTCTTTAAAAAAAAAAAGGATGATATGATACAGACTTAAGGCTTCTGCAGGGGCAAAAACGAATTATAATATACATTGTGTAATATATATGCAGTTTAGAAATGTTTCAAAACATAATGTTAACCCTAACCCTAGAAACTACAAAAACTACAATTATATGCCAATTTGTTATGCATCTTTATGCAATTTCCTCATGGGTATGGTAGTTATATTATCATAAACGTAAAAAGGAAAAGAAGGTATGGGTGAAAAGACATGCATGTGTTTCTAGGGGTTAATGTGGTCAGGGAATATAACTGAGTTGTCAGAATCTGCATATGTAATTTGCAAAGCCCACTTTAAGTGGGCTTTGCAAATTGAAAGGTTAAATCAATCTATCGAATGTGACCTCTGGTTAGGCTTCAAAGGACTTTTCCCAAAAATGTGTTTAGCTTTGTTCTACAACAAAGTTTAGAAAAAAAAACTTGGATTTTATTCCATTTAGGATGTGAATGGTCTTGGAATCTTCACTTGGCACCCCACTGCAATGGCAGAGTTGGATTGTTTTTACTTACCTACCTTAAACATGTGCTCCTCTAACAATGGCTGTTCTCAATTCTTGCCCTTCCTGGCAATAATTCAAAGATTGGGCACACGTTGCCATTTTGAATGGAATTTTGGACTTAGGGGGAGGGCTGTAGAGTAATCCCCCAAACAATCTCATGGACCTCAATTAAGATGTCTACCAAAATAAAAAGTGCTGGGTCCATTCCCAAATGCAACACGTTGTTCCACAGATGCAAAACTATAAGGTCATTTGACGAGACACAAGAAATGCATTAATCATCAGAAATCCGACAGGACATGCTCTTTTATGGTCTGTGGGAGTGTTTGCGATCAGGAATGAGTCACAGCTGTTTATTTGCACTGCTGGTAGAAATTTGGCATTAGCTTGTTGGAAAATCATTATCAGCCAGACTCCCAGGGGACACATGGTTCCAGTTGTGGATCTTGCATCACATGCAACTTTAATGATTCCATACAGAAAACAGTAAATTGTAGGTTGTAACAGCAGTGAAATATGATCCAGACAAACCTGTGGCTTGGAGAGACTCGGTGGTGGTGAAACATAAAAATTGCATTCTTCTGGGGGCTATCATCTCAAACACTCATAAAAGCAACAAGAATATTCCTCATCTCTGGTGCTCAAGAGTGACAAACTTTTACTCAGCTGCCACATTGCTTTATGAGTCAGTAACTCATGAGGCTTTTCACAAATCCTTGCCCACCCAGGTCCTGCATCAAAAGCTTCAATCACATCATATTCAAATGTGGATTGGTCTTTATCTGATCACTCATCCATTAATCAACCTGATTCAACTTAGTGGAATGATGTGTGTTAAACTTTGGTTGGGTGTCCACTACAGGCCTATAAATTGCCAGACTCCCCACGTTCAATTTGTCCTGTAGATGTGATGTTCAACCTGAAATGTTGCCGTAGATGAAAAAAAAAAAATTGAACTTAAGTTGTTCATGGGAAAAACGTAAGTATGTTCTTTAAAAGAGTAATTGAGTAATTAAAAAAAAAATCTTGAGGCCACAGTGTTGCCAAACTCCTTTTTCTCCTATTTCAGCACACCTGCACTTCAGCCAACAAGTGTGCGATAAGGGTCAATGACCAGCTGGCTGCACGTTATACGGCTTACATACAAAATAAAAAGGATACATCAAGACTATTTATTTGAAATTATTTTATAACTAGAATGCCTAGCGTGGTGGTTAAGCTTGTTATTCTTAGCTTCCACAAGCAAAAACCGTCAACACTAACGGAGCACATTAAAGTTCACATTACACTCCAATCTCATACAGATGCAGCCACCTAGAATTACCGGCTGGTCTGTGACAGGCTATAGTGACTGGTCTGTGCTTATCTAAAAGGAATGAATATATACAGTATATCCAGTTGGCAACCAGCTTGGGCCAGCTCCAGCACCAGCAGACTTAAAGTCACTGATGCGTGAGTCATTGACGACATATAATTGATTTAGTTGGAGGAGACACGGTTGCTGTTTACACCCTGTGTCTCAGTAAGGACCTGCCTCCGAAGGGCCCTTGCTGGACCAGTGCCCGCTGCCGCCTCTTATGGAACACTGTGGGAAAGAGCAGATAAAAACAGACTGTCAGACTGTCATATCTCGTCCATCCATCTTGCCTCAAGACCTTAAGTAAGACCTACTGTATACTTAGTTCTGCCGCTGCGTGGGCAAGTCCGATTAACACGAGGGGAGGAAACCCCGGCAACTTACAGTAAATCCAGGGGCCAGATTAGAGCAGACAGTGGCCACACTAATCACAATCTGCGGGAGGTATCTTCTGACCCCTCAGGGGTTATAAACAGAGGCCATTACGTGGAGAGTGACGGCAGCACCAACCACGGCCTCTCACTGGAAAAAGAACCATGGCTAAAAGTTGTTAAATTGTAAAAACCGACCATGGGGCAGAACCAGCAGACTGAGAAGAACGATGAGGAGATCAACGTGAAAGCTCTGCAGGACATGTACAAGAAGTTTGTGGTGGAGTGCCCGAGCGGAGTGCTGTTCCTGCACGAGTTCAAGCGTTTTTTTGGGGTGGATCCGACAGGAGAGGTATCGGATTATGCCGAGTGCATGTTTCGAGCGTTTGACAGGAATGGGGTGAGAGTCAATGACGCCGGGGACTTCAATAATCATACAGTAAATACACCAAATCTCACAGAGATGCTTCGAATTTTGTGATTGTATTTTTTTCTTCTCTTTTCATCTCACTCTGCAGGATAACACCATTGATTTCTTGGAGTTTGTGGCGGCCTTGAATCTGGTTTTTCGGGGAGACTTGGAGCACAAGCTGCGCTGGTCTTTTAAGGTTTATGACAAAGACTGCAACGGCTACGTGGACAGGAGGGAACTGCGCTCCATTATTGATGTAAGTCGGCTTAGAAGTCAAACCCAACACAAGGTCTGGCCTGAATGTACAGTATATGTGTTGATTTTGTGGCCTTTGAGTCAATACTTATTATCGTCAATACACTACTCTGTAAATACACTACTATGAAAGAGCCATTTGATTGGCTTGAGCAATGCTAAGGTCCATGGACCGGCAGCACTACAGACTAAAGTATTAAAAAATGGTGTAAAAAATAAACAATGTAAATCAGTCACACCATAGCAATGTACAACAAGATAAACTGCAAAAATGTAATGCAATTAATATTTCGATCATTTCTTCACACGTTTAGTAAAAGAGTATTATAAATAACCTTTTGTGATACCTATAAAATATATTACACTTTTATTACTATACAAATACTTTGGATTATTACATTATTGGATAATAGTTATTTTTACTTTTGAAAAATCATACTGCAGAATTTCCTAAACCAAAAAAGTTGTTTTGGCAATATGTAAACAAACTGCCCCTGTGCACTGAACGTGCCCAAATGGACGTCTTTATTGGTGTCGTTTTTATCAGCTAGAATCTGGAGTTGATTCTAGAATCTCAAGTTTATTATATGTAAAATGGCCCTTGTTAACGGTGAATCAAGAAATCATAATTAACTTAGCTAAATAACTAACCCAGATACACTTGCTAAGTAAGTGTGCTTGAGTGCATTAAGTTAAGCTACTTTTAATTCCTGACTCACTGAATCAGGAAACTCCCTACTGTTCTAAATCCAAACAACGTACAACTGACATACATTTGTTGTTGATGTCAAATGATTTAAATGAAATGATGTCTTTCTCCCCAGAGTATCTATCGAATAAAAAAGGGAACGAGGAAGGAGCTCGAGGAAAACCCGCTGACGATTGATGAGGTTGTCGATCGAATATTCCTGGCAGTAGACATCGACGGAGACGGTAAGAATTTTGACATTAATCATACTATACAATTATTATATTATAATCAATTTCATATATTATCATATCATATCATATCTTTCTCTTTTATCAACCGATATTGTACAATACTCTCAATTTCATGCACCTATATCATCTCCCTTGTAATGTACAAAATAAATATGATTGATTGATTGGTTGATTGATTGATTGGTTGATTGATTGGTTGGGTTTCCTCTGCAGGTCATATCACTATGGATGAGTTTATGAAGGGGGCACAGGAAGACCCCTGGGTGCTGAACATGTTGCAACTGGACATGAACCCCTACGGGTGGATTCTGGAACAGAGAAGAAAGAGTGCACATTTCTGAAGGAGCGCGGAGTGAAAGGAACCTTTTTTTCCGCTGGATAGAGGGAAAGACGCTCTGATTTGGGATGGGGTTTCTGAGATGGTTCCCATGCTTGAAGTGCTAAAGACTGTTCTAGTCCGCAGCGCGTCGGGGTGAATAACATGGGATTAACCGTTGGCTTTAAGCAAGGGAAGCCTTGGACTAGTGCAGCTTATTCTAGCAGGAAAAGCGTGATTTTTGAAATAAATGTAGGAAACAAATATTATCTGAATTACATTTATTAACAAAGAATGTTCGACGCATATAAATGCACAGTGGAGGTAAAGCGTTGAAGCTTTGAAAATTGCTTGCAGTAAATGGGTCAAACCTTTTGGATATTCTAGTAACAAAATGTCCACAGCCTTCTGACCACGATGTGTCAATATCTGTTTCTGTTAATATGTAAGATATAATATCTTGTATATATTATGTAATTATTTTTGCTAAATAATCTTTACATTGTTATTATTTCCTTGTTATACTATTCATCATTGTAATAGACACTAACTCAAATGTAATGATAAGTATTACCGTTTGTCCTTGATTAAAACATTTTCACACACGGAACCCCATTTTTTTGCTCCGTATTAAAGGAAACCTTTAATTCACACCACCTCAAAACCCCATCATGCATGTTCTGATGAGAAAATAAACAACTTACTCATGTCTTTATAAACTTATAAGAAGTGAGAACCAGGCTGTCCTGGTTCTCACTTCTTATAAGTTTCCAATATATCCTGGGAAAAAACACTTTTTAATCAAAGCATCCGAGCCTGGTTTGAAGAACGACATACGCAGCGGATCCAGCCCCCAGCCATGCCCAGCAGGAAGAAGCAGGTCACGAAATGAGTGGATATTGGCCTTTACTTTACTCCAGATTATTTTCTGAAATATGGCGAGGCCTCGTCAAACTACCTTACCGGGGGCTGTTTGCTTTCATACTTTTTCATTTTTTTTTGTACATTAAGTGAACAACAATGTACAGAAAAGATAAGAGAAATCCATAATTTCTTGTTTGTTTATTTCCAAACATGTATGAAAACTTGAGAACTCAAAATGATGGATATGCAAATAGAAAACGGCTTTCGAAACTCTTTTCTGATTTGAATCACCTCGCGAAATGAAGCTGGACAACTCAACCAGTTGTGCGGTCCTGAGATTTGGGTGGTGTGCGTGTCCGCTCCTCTGTGACCTACTGTATAACACCCTACGCTGCATAGCTCCGCAGAGAATTTTACGGGTGGAGGTACACTTAAAAAGAAGTTTTGGACCAAAAAGACATCTTCAGAACAAGATGAGAACAAATTGATGCAGTGGTCTGGGTTCTTGTGGCGTTCTCTACGCAAGCCATAGAGGCCAACTTTGCCTTTGGTCCTTGTCTCGTTCTGAAAGCTCCCATTGTGGCGATTGGTCCAAATTTCGTTGCATCATGGGGACTGACTGCAACCTCCCATTTACGGGTCATTCAACCTCCTCCTTTTCGTGGGTCATCAAGCTTGTTTTTTTCCGGAGCCACAACATTCAACGCATATTATATTTATAAATATATATGTACTATATCTCCTCAAATTTAAACCAGTACTCAAATAAAAAACAGCAAACAAGGCTGGAACTCTCTGGAAGTCTGTGTGTGTGCTCCGCGCCTCCTGCGCAGTCCCCTGCGTCGGTTTCCCTGGGTTTTTATTTTAGATCTATTTGTTTCCATTCATATCTTCTTGTATGAGACTGCCTTTGTTCAGGATAGTGGCTTGTGTGATGGAGAGAGAGCGATCTCCGGCCCACTGTGCGTCCTGTGTCTCCGAACAAAAACAATTATGTTGTTTATTTTATTTTTTATGTATTTTTTTTGAGGAGCACGTTAGACGGAACCCAGACCCAGACCCAGACGGAAATTTGATTTAAAATTCAGAGAGAGTTTTGGTTTGGTTCGGTTTTAGATACAGAATAAAACCATGCTTTCAATAAAAGCCTGGTACCCTCCGCATTTGAGGTAATTAAAAGCCCTGGTTACTAAAATACTAAAATACAGGTAATGTCAGTAAATGACATTGTTTGACACATTGTTTGAGTTTGATTTCAATATTTTTTATCTTATTATTTTCATCTTTATCTAAAGAAAAAGTCACTGCCAGCACTTCTCGCTGTCACGTTCGGGCTTCTTTCACCGCAGAGTTCTTATTGAGATCTTATTGAGATCTTATTGAGTTCTTACTGAGTATCCTGCTGGCTGGTGGCTCTTACGTCTTTTGTTCTCAGCCCTTTTTAGGTGTACCTCCTGCTTACGTGTACCTACAGTGCAGCATAAACCGGGCTTGTCAGGTCAACATGACTGAGCAGTATTTATTTTTACTTCAGCTACCCTGCACAACATCCAGCGTTATAATATTCTAGTATTGGACGCAGTAAGTGACATATTGTGGCCCTATATTATTGCGTCAGATACCTCTGACCTCGGGTCACTATAAGTTCAAATCAGCATTTGTCCAACCAGCAGCAGGAACGTGGATTACAGATTTAAACTAACTACTTGGCAAGCCTCTCACTAAAAATAATTCCTGTCAGAGTTCTTGACCTCTCAGCTGTTGGAACAGCACACAGGGATGAGGTGGAGAAAAATAAGCATATCAATTTGACTCCATGAATGCGTTTTGCTGAAAAGATTGTCACTTTACCAGGGTATCAATATTGGATTCTATTCATCTTGCTTTTGCTTTTTTATTTATTTTTTCATTTTTTACATTTTTAACACATCCTCTGATCCTCTAATTGACATTTTATTTTCAGAGGCAATCTGGATACGGGATGGGTCAGAACCAACAAGCCCAGACGCAGGACCATGAGATGGACCTGAACAACATCCAGGATTTCTACAGGACGTTCATCACGGAGTGTCCCAGCGGGTCACTGCACCTGCACGAGTTCAAGAGGATGTTTGGGGTTCAGAACGACACGCCCGAGTCGCTCTACATGGAAAGCATATTCCGGGCATTTGACGTAAACCAGGTAGGTGTCGGTACCGCCATAATTAAAATCCTATGAAAAATACTACATGATCCAAAGTAGTTTGATATTGTTTTGTACTCCATAATTTTTTCAAGCAATATTTAGAATTATACATATTTTCTCACTGTAAGTGACTGTAAGTTACTCTGTAAATTAATAGATAACCTTACTGGACAGAGATGACAAAAAAATATAAATATGATGGTGATAAAGGTATGAAAAACTTGATTTATTGAGTATTGGGTATCACTTATATCACACACGTAGTTATATTTTTGGCTGTTTTTAGGACAACACCATGGACTTCATAGAGTATGTGGCCGCGCTGCACCTGGTGCTCCGGGGTAAGCTGGAAGATAAACTGCGATGGTCTTTCAAGGCTTTTGACAGCGACGGCAACGGCCGCCTGGACAAGATGGAACTCCGACAGCTCATAAAGGCGAGTAAGCCAAGAGTCAGGGCCAAAATCAAGTGAGACATTTTTAAAAGTAAGTCGATACTGATTATTAATTAGAAGCAAAATTGAAGAAGATGGAACGATGAATCTGTACGGATAGTTAAAAAGTCAGGTGCATTTCCTTGAATGTAAACTGCCAGAATGCATCGTTTTGTCTCAGAAACAGCTTTACAAATGATATTTGAATTGAATTTCAGAAAGACTTATAAAGTTGTATTTTTTGTGTGTGTGTGGGTATTTGGGCATCCAGTCATCGCTCACTATGTTAAAATGACACGAAGTTGCGACATTCTGAGTTCAAAATCAACATCGATGATCGTGGATGTACATAGTTAAACATGATTTATCCCGTACCTGAATAATAGGGTGCAACTGTTGTTGTTGTTGCATAATAATGTGTAAACCTCAACCCATTAGTTTAAGCCCTGAAAGTGGAGATTAGAGCAGGTATTTAGCCAACGGATGGCTTATCCCCCCCAGATGACAGAGGCCATTGAACCAGGCACCATTACGAAAATGTCACTCGATAAGGGAGTCATACAGTTGAGATTTTGGTCTTATTTTAGATTTGGGATGTCCCAAAAGTGTTTGTATTTGAATTATTTTTTACGTTGCACGGCTTCGATTTCTGACATTTACTCTAAAATAGGTGTGGAACCTTATTGCATTGATTGTTCATGCATCATATTTTAGGTTATTGAAGATGACCTATTCCCCATGTCCAGGCAAATAGTTAGATGAAGAATAGTTAAGAAACCTTAAATGATCAATTCTATGCTCTTTTCTAGATCATCTACAAGATAAAACAGGGTAGCGTGTACGATGAAACCAACACAGAGAGCCTCACGGCTGAGGAGGTGTGCAACCACATATTTCAAAAGATAGATGTGAACGGTGATGGTAAGTTATCTATCTATCTATCTAACTATCTATCTGTCTATCTATCTATCTATCTATCTATCTATCTATCTATCTATCTATCTATCTATCTATCTATCTATCTATCTATCTATCTATCTGTCTATCTATCTTAAATTATATGTATTTATCATATGGCTACTCTGTGCTTGGACTCCAGGTGAGATCAGCCTGGATGAATTTGTCCAGGGGGCTCAGAAGGACCCGTGGGTGCAGAGCTTCCTTTACCTGGACATCAACCCCAGCAGCTGGATCCAGAGACACTTATGCGACCGAAAACTCAACAGTGCCAAAGTTCCACCACCGACTCACTGAAGTGTCCTTGGCCCTCTTTGACCAGCCTGCTACATGGCTGCAAAACCCCATCAGTGCCGGCGTACAGTTTTCCCTGAGCGTGTTGCGGGAACGCTTTGTGGAGCGTTTATCCAGCACGGGTGCTCTAGGAAATGAAGCAATATTTAAAGGAGAGAGGAGCTGAAACACATGCAACTATAGTTATGCAGTATAGAGGCTCTTAAACGTCATATGCATACATACAGGAATTACATATCACACGTGTGTGTGTGTGTGTGTGTGTGTGTGTGTGTGTGTGTGTGTGTGTGTGTGTGTGTGTGTGTGTGTGTGTGTGTGTGTGTGTGTGGGTGTGTGTGTGTGTGTGTGTTGGGGGGGGGGGGGGTGATCTGTTTTTGTGCAGCATCTAAAGTTCATTGGAAGGCACACCACAATCCACTTTTTCAAATCCACTTTTTTACTGTAGATTAAATAGACCAATATATATAAACATAGTTCCTTATTACATACATGACAAGTGTATTTAAAACAGCCATAAACAAAGCCATAAAGCACAATAACGTCACATTACGCGCACAATTAATGGCACATTAATGCTTACATACAATTAGATCTCTGATGTGGTGGAGAATTTAACACTTGCTTTCGCTCTTCATTTCGAATGGTGTGTTGAGTTTAATCCCTTTGTGGTTTAGTTGCCAAAAAATGGTCCATCTTGCACTGCTGTGATGGTGAGCTTTTCATGAAAATCATAACGGAGCTTTGAAAATGGTGACAATTTAGCCGCTTAATTATTTTGTATTTTCACTTCATGTTCCAAATTCTGCCACTCATTTATATGACAATTAGATTGCTATGACTTTGCAGTGTTTCGGATGGTAACACTATACAATGTGTAACTTGTATTTATTATAATTTGACAAATGATAGAATATTTATCAACAAAAAGCAAAGATCATACTCATGTAGCCCAACATTCAGTTTTACTTTAGAGATAGGAGCTACTGCCTTTCAAAAGTATGACTATATTATTGTGGCTCATAATAGCAATGTGACCATTCTTTAATCTTTGCTATTATTCTGTACCCATTTAATGACTAAAACTAAATGTACGTTACAGCACAAAACACCTTATTTACCTATACCTACAATAAACCTTATTAAACAGTTGTTATGAATTGCTGCTTACCAGTCAACAATTTGATATTCAAGGATTATTTCACATACACACACACACACACACACACACACACACACACATATATATGTATGTACTGTGTATATATATATGAATACACAGTACATATACTGTATATATATGTACTGTGTGTGTGTGTGTGTGTGTGTGTGTGTGTGTGTGTGTGTGTGTGTGTGTGTGTGTGTGTGTGTGTGTGTGTGTGTGTGTGTGTGTGTGTGTGTGTGTGTGTGTGTGTGTGTGAGGTGTCCACTGGTGAGTGTACAGGCCTTATCCCAAATGGTTCTGGTGTATAACCTCGGTATTATGTTGTGGCGCCTCCAAGCAGGAGGGCACTGAACCACCCGCCACAACTTACAACTTTCTAAACACCAACTTGTGTTTCATAAGAAAATCTCGCACGATGGCAACATTCATGGATTCATCAACATCTGTCCGTCAGCTACCGAGCCGCGACAACATGAGGTGAGGTGGACTACCGAGCCGCGACCGAAGTACGTTTTTGTTTGCCAATCGCGTTCAAGGTGTCAGTGAATGAAAGTGAACACAAACAATATAACTTGAGTCACCATGTCTCAGGTCAAGTCAAGACACGAGTCTTTAACTTCCAAGTCCGAGTCGCGTTTCAAGTCATCAAAACGGTCCAAGTCGCAATGAATCAAGTCCACATCTCTGGGCTTGAAGAACTTAAGTTGTTCAGTGCAGTACATTGAACTGAAACTACTCCACAAAGACCAATTATTATCAGACGGACAGGTCGCAGACAAACACAAGCTTAGCATGTTTCAGACCACAGTTACACAATGTTCTCAGTGCTGTAAGATTGTCCTCAGCTCTCAACAGATTTGTGTATGACACTGGGAGATTATGATCAGCACAGTATATAAGGAGGCCTTAGGGTCTGGAGGACACGGAAGAGACACTGCAAAAAGAAAGAGCGCCAGCTCCTTGTTTTGCACGTCGTCCGCTCAACTCCATCACAGAGCTACTACTCCGCTACTACAGATCCTCACACCTTCCCAACCTACAGATCACAGGTGAGACAGAGCTCTTTCTTTATAGGCTAGGAGTAGACTTGTCTCTTTCCGTAGTTTGCTAGAAGTAGACTTATCTGTTTCTGTAGTATGCCAGAAGCAGACTTAGCTCTCTCCGTAGTGTACTAGAAGTAGACTTATCTCTTTCTGTAGTATGCTATACCTTTTCATCGATACTGATGCTATTATTAGCAACACTATGGTAACTATGTTTTTTGGTTTGGTTTTTCAGTTGGTACACAAAGGGTCCAAAGTTGGGTCAGCTACTGTACTATAGTCACAAATTGTAGGTTAGAATAAAGTCAATATTGGGGTTTTTTGGCCTTAAATATGCTTTTTTTAAATATTTTATTTGTTATTATTAAACATGATGTAACGTTGTTAGAATTGACATAGTGAAAAATGTTTTCCAATGCACGCATGTTAACAATGTAGTGTACGACACTGGTTGGGTTGAAATTACATTAACTCTAAAGGGGTTATATGAAAGCCCCAATAACCCTGGGCACAGCCGATCAGTTATTATTAAAACTTCTTGAGCTTGTCACATTACGCAAAATGACGCGCCATCATAGAAAAACATTTGACCAAACCATTTGTTTTAGCTTAGAGTTTTAGCTTGATCTCTGCCTCCTTCGATTCATGTCTTTATTTATTATTTGGTGTGGTATATTTTGTTTGTTGCTTTATAGAAATGAATGCTGCAGAAGCTGAGAACAACAAGGCCGCTCCTCCCAAATTCAAGCAGCAGGAGGCCAGGCAGTTCAAGAGCAAGGCTCCTAAAGCTGGACAGAAGGGGTGGGCAATAAGACCTTCTTTTTTTTTTTTTTTTTTTGCAATTCCTCAACTCCAATACGCTTTCATTGGAAAAGATGAGGTTAACATGATCGAATAAAACTATCCCTTCCTTTCGTAGATTTGACGATCTCCCTGGGATGGAGGAAGGTAATTATGGATTTAAGCAGAAACTGAAAATGATCATAACCTCACTTACTATAGCTCCGAGGATGCACAGGATAGCCGCCATTAAACTCAACAGTATTAACCAAATACTATAACTGACTAATCCTTGGTATCTCCCATTCAGACTCTGCTGTGATCTGCCCCTGGGAGGCGTTTGGCGACATGGAGCTGAGTGACTTGGCCCAGTTTGGCATTGTTTAGACCCGTCATGCCAAATATGGACTCCTTGTCTCCTTGTGGCGGCTGCCATCGACTGGCTTCTTTATCTTCTGCTCTTGAGTTCACCATTCAAGCAAGAGAGAAAAGGTTGTTATTTTTGTCTCTCTAAGAGGAAGAAGCTTTCGAACGGCAGCCCCAAAGGACCGCTTCCGCTCCTGTCCCGAGAATCTACACCTGATCTGCTGCGTCCTAGAAGTGTCTCTGATATCTGTAATTGATTTGAACCACCAATCAAGTCTCAATATGTCTCGATTTGGACCTTGTTATGCTGAAAAGCTCAGAACTTGTGTAAAAATGTTACTCATTGTACCAGTACTTGGGTTAACCAATCAGAATAACAAGGAAAAAATGTGATGAAAAATATTAACCATGTAAAAAAATGACAATAGATATTTGGTCAGATCACTAAAATCCATGTAAATTGTAATGCTTCATTGCATCTATCTATCTATCTATCTATCTATCTATCTATCTATCTATCTATCTATCTATCTATCTATCTATCTATCTATCTATCTATCAATATCTATCTAGCCATCCGTCAGTGCACAGTATATATCACGCATGTAACAGAAACCAAGATAAATGCAATGTATTCATGTGATATAAAGACCAATTAGTCTTCGTTGTATTCCCACATAAGTTATTAAATATAGTTTCAGCATTTTTCTCTCCTGTGAACTTTATTCTTACAAACATTAGAAAGTGTGTTTAAACTCCTCGTGAAATGGGTATATATTCATGGCTCATCGGTTGGCAACAGTTTTCGGGCATCTTGAAGGGATAGGGATAATCCAAGCCAGATAACATTATGTTGGTGGATAGAGCAGCACCACCACTTAATGGCCACATCCTGGGAATTTCCATCCTGCTTTCACTCTCAGGTTTAAACCTGAAATAGTGCTGTGGTTCATAATTGAGCCTCAGGCATTAGCCACCGCAACATGGCAACCAGGGAAAAACGGTTAATTCTACAGCAGATCATGTTATCCTTATCATGGCTAAACGACTGTGATGTGTGAAATAGCTTTACTTCCTGATGACAGGGCATGGAAGCTTGGATAATTATGTCACTTGTTGCCAAGTACCAAGAGCTTGAAATGTTGAAGATGTTTTGGTGCTAAAATCAGTCTTGTCTTTCCTGAATTCCCAGTTTATTCCCAGCATCCCCTTATTTTTTTGCGGCAGATTGCGGGGCGGGGGTGAAAGGAGTGTCCGTTATGCACAGTTCATTACGCATGTTGCTTCTTTTGTTTCTCTCAGTGAGGAACAATAAAATAGCCTACATCTAAAATAAAAGAAACAGTGGATTTTTTTTTGGAAGAACTCGGCAAGGGGACGCACAGCGGAGTGCAGTTCACAGCCACCCATCACTGGCAAGCTGATGGGATGGGCCCCTAGCGGCCACAGGGCACCATGTTGCACCATCAGTTGTTATGCCACTGATGCGATGTGGTCAGTTCAGGCATCTCAGTCTTTATTTCATTTTTCTTAGAACAACTGAATTTGAACTGTTTTTGTTTCATCAAACTATTATCAATATTGCACACTTGAAATAATTAAAACTGGACAACACTCTTCACAATGGTCCAGCTGCTATCTACCAATAATTCTCCCTGTGCTGTTTTCAAGGTTTGCCGCTTGTGTGAGGACAGCGTTGTCATATTGTCACCTGTTACCTGAACCACCTAGTTGGGAACAGATCAAGTGCTTAAAGAAGATAATGAGATTAACCTTTCCCTCCTCTGACCCTCCATCTCGTCCTGTCCACGGTGAACAGCAGCACTGGGAGGTCAGGCGTGAAAAGCTTTTTCAGTCCAGTTTGTTGGGACCGTGTGACCGGATGCTTCGGTAGCCTGAGCACAGTAGCCAAAACGTTCGACAAAGAAGTTTCCTAAATACCTAATATTCACTCCGGCACATTTTTTTATTTCGTCTTCCAAGTAATTTCCTTCAAGCTAGACGGAGGCCATGGGACAAGAGGAGAGCCGCAATGAGGAGATTGATTTGGCCCTCATCCAGGAGCTGTGCATCGCCTTCATGAAGGAGTGCCCCAGCGGAGCTCTGCACCTCCACGAGTTCAAGCGTATTTTCGGGGTTCCGAGCAGCTCCGAGGAGGAGTCGCTCTACCTCGAGACCATTTTCCACTCCTTCGACACAAACCGGGTAACTCCTGAGATTTTTTAAGAATCAGATGAGGTTTCGAAACTTGACGATTCAGTGAATCATTTGACGATCTCGATGATTGATTGCTTGATTTAATGCATCTAGGACAACACGCTGGATTTCATGGAGTACGTGGCTGCTCTTCACTTGGTCTTGCGGGGAAATCTTGAAGACAGGCTCAAATGGTCGTTCAAAATATACGACCGGGACGGAAACGGAAAGTTGGACAGACAAGAGGTGAAACAAATCATAAGGGTGAGTTACAGCCATTTATATATATGTGTGTGTGTGTGTGTCTGTTTCTGTGTGTGTGTGTATATATATATATATATATATATATATATATATGTTTGTATGTATTTATGTATGTATGTATGTATGTATGTATGTATGTATGTATATATATATATAAATATTGTGGTTCTTATGTCATATGCAATCAACTATTTTTAGACCCACAAATACCCTTAAGACGGTCTATATTTGTCTGTTGTGCTGTCCTCGTACAGTGGTTAATAGGCTTGGCTTATTGCTGTAGGTTTGTACATAATGCATAGACTCAGTGGTCTCACTCTGGTTATTTTTGAAGTGACATCTTTAGCTCAAGCACTTTACTCCAGCATGCTGAAGTTAGCTCATCCCCTTGTGTTCCCAGTTGAGCATCTCAGTGTTTTGTTTAACTGCGCTCTACGCTCATCTGTCCTTCACAGATTATTTACAAAATCAAGATGCAGAGAAATGAAATCACGATGACCCCAAACGAAGTTTGTGAGAGAATCTTTGAGCTGGTCGACCAGAATAATGACGGTGTGTTAAAGAACATTTCTGACAAAATAAAAAAAACGACAAAATAAATTACCATTCAACTTATAATAAGAATATTAAAATACTTTAAAGTGACAATCAATATGATTTTCTTGAAAGTATGCCTTCTCCTGATCGATTGATTTGTTGTTTTTCCTTGGTCCCTTGAGGTTTTTGATCTGTTTTTTTCATCCGAGGGCACTGTTCTTTTATGTGAATGGGCATCCATATCATAACTAGCAAAGCGGCTGCATTTCACATTCTTGTCTGAGCCAGGTCTTTGCATTTTTGCCGGGAAAGGCGGACCCTGCCGCCAACAATGGAAACAGCATAGAGAGGGAGCACATGCATAATTCAAATACATTGAATCGCTGTTACTTATAAAGTTCCACCGAAATAAAGTATCAAGTATGGGATGTTTTTTTAACAAGGTTATCTTACAGATTACCACTTTAATACAGCATTGTGGTTGCCAAGGTGTGGACATCAGTGTGAATTAATCCTTTTAGTAGACATTTATAAATGACTCCTATACTACTTTAACAACAGACTTACTTACATAAAACTATTTATAGTTTTAATCTTTGCTAGC
This sequence comes from Zeus faber, assembly GCF_960531495.2. Taxonomy (NCBI): domain Eukaryota; kingdom Metazoa; phylum Chordata; class Actinopteri; order Zeiformes; family Zeidae; genus Zeus; species Zeus faber. The sequence goes on along the minus strand of NC_137190.1, from coordinate 24,171,535 downwards.
CATTACTGTTTTAAAACGTTCAAGTGTTTTATCTAATTCTTATGTGTGTGGTGCCCCCCACAGGCCAGATCTCCCTGACAGAGTTTCTGGAAGGAGCTCAGAAGGACGAGTGGGTCATGAACTTGCTCAAGTTGGACATCAACGCCAGCAGCTGGGTCATGGAGAACTGTGCGAAACTACCGTGACAACTGTGCGAAACCACCGTGACGACGCAGTGTCTTTTGACATGAAAATACCCGCCTTGGGTTTCAGACGCACCCGCTTGTGAGCGTCCATGTCGGATTCTCGTGACGGTCGGTCACGAGCGCAGTGCACGGTTTTTGCTGCCTCTGCCTGGTGTTTGTTGGCATTGAGTGAGAACAGGGATATTGGCACAAATCTCAACCTTTTTTCCGAAGATTATTCAATGAAGTTTCTTCTTCACATTATAACACATGAATATGTTTCATTTTTATACATCTTTGTTTCGGAATGAGGGCCATATACTGTACAGTAGTGCACTATGTATAAAAATCTTATTTCAACATATATTGAATAATTTTATGTCATTTGACAACTTTAATTTAATGTCAAGTATAATGCCCAATGGAAATTAATGTAAAGATATTTTGTATTTATGTATTTAGTTTCACTAAGTAATGGATATTGCACAACCAGCTGGGCATTATTTCAGAATAACCGCCTTCAGAGTGATCGCGCTGTCGGGGCTTATACTGTGATTATCGTTTGGCTGCACATTTTCCCTACATACCAATTGAAAAAATACAGTAAGACCGAATATTGATTTGAAGTTATTTTATAACTGTGTCCAGTTTAAGAAACGGTGATAAAAAAAAATAGTATATATGACTAACCTATTTACTGGTGTTAATGTGAAATTGGACATACCTGTATTCAATTCTTCATGTCACCCGTTGTAGTTTCTATGTAGAAACGTGAAACCAGGTCATTATTAACCGACAGCAGCAATTATTCAGGAATCGCCGACCGCTGATTGCCACAATTGACCAATAAGAATAAAACATTCCACAGAGCCGTGGAAAAATTTGTTTTGATTATTAACATGCATGTTTATTTGAATATTTATTTTATTTTTTTATCATTAAATGTTGTTATAATGTCTTCCACTTTGTTTTGCCTTGTTGCTTTGTTTTGCTTCACGTGTTTGTCAAATTTTAATTCCAAAAATACACCTTACAGATTCAAGAGGATTATTTGTCACATACATATGCATACTTTCATACATATATGCAGTGAATTGTCTTTGCAACGCACCAGGAAATTTTGCACAAAAGTTAACTGACTAACTGAAACTAACTGATTCCTAAAACGTAATGCAGTTAGTGAGTAGAATAATAGAAATAAAATAAAATAAGACCCCAAAAGGTAATTCAGAGTGGAGGTACGAAATAGAAGTAAAGGAAATAGAGTTATGTAGTGTATATAGGATAGGCTATTTGTATATAGAGATATGTGCAGTGAAGTGCATGTGAATAAAGTGTGTGTGGACATATACAGTATACAACAGTACAGCACAGCAATACAGTAACACCGAACAGAACAGCAATACAGCGCAGTATGCAGCAACCCAGAACAGTGATACAGTAACTTGCAGTACAGTATGCTACATGTAGATACCTTAACCTTAAAGATTTTTGCCGTAAGATGCCTTCTCTCTCACTAAGTCCTCACACGGTTCTGACTGTGGCTCCTCCCAGTAAAGAGGCTAAAAGGCTTCGGGGTCAAATTGTAGGTTTGCACATTACTGGAAGACTTATTGAAGCATCTTCATCTCAAGCACGTATTCCAAGCAGCCTAAAGTTAGCTCATCCTCGTTTGAACTTTGAAACTTCGAAGCTGAGATTTAAAAACAACTTCGCTATTGGTAGATACTGAGTCATACTGGGGAACTTTAACGGGGCGGGGCTTCGGGGCTCTGGCGCTAGAGCGTCATCAAGCAGGCTTCACATTTTTGCTCAAGATCAAGAGACAAGGAAGAAGCGTTGTTTCTCGGCAATGTTGTTTATGAAGGGGCGCTGACATGATAAGGGATTTACGGTCACATAAAGAGGACTCAATCATTGACCGAAGAAACCTGGACTCCACTGATCCTCCTGGAGTTCTAATATTCCAACGTTTTCACATTAAGGCGCATATTCTTCAATGCAAAGTTGTCCTCACACTTTGTTGAACTGTCCATTAAAATTCCTTAGAACGTCTTAAATGTTGAACTTTTGCGCAAGTTAAGTAATTAATGTTAGGGGAGCAAAGGTCACCTATTTCGCTATGAACTAAGCTACTGCAAAAGGTTATTTTCCATCACTCACAGACTACACCCACCATCCTTCTTTGTGAAAAGTTTGGTGATGTACTGCCGCCCTTTCTTTTCTCTCTTCTTTCTTTCTTCTCTTTCTTTTCATTTGTTCATTCATTCATTGCCAACGTGGGGTTGGGCAATACAGAGGCCCTCTGGATGTTTACTTTTTTGCCAGTTTTATTAGTACATTGCAATAAAAAAATATCTTATAATTTTTAGGGCCCCTGTCAGTCACAGGCCCTTAGAATCAGGATTGGGGTTAGGGTTAGGGTTCACTCCTCTACTGTAAATAATACAATTGGCAGCCAAGGAGGCCAACTATCCTTTTCACTTTGGCTCTGATCTTGATTACCTCGCTAATCTTTGGACGTAGGTTTCTGCTTGGCATTAATTCTCTACTCTCGCTAACGGACCCAGCTCCTAATGCTTATTTATTACCTGTCATTCAGCCTTGGCGGGCTTAGACTCTCAGTCTTGGCCGGAGTCAAGGAGGAGACAAGTTTCTATGGCACCTTTTTTATACGCTTCAGACCGGTTGGGTCGCGCCAAAGGACGAACAATTCTGCAGCGAATCTATTTAATTCCTGACTCTACTGTATGAAGGGGGGAAGGTGTGGCACTCATGTGTCAAACTGAATTGAGGCCGATACAGACATTAGTACCGCGGCTTGGAGCGTCCAGTTGCCCAGAGTGCTTGGCTGAAATTTCTGATCCCTTATCAATTCAAACGGGCCGGTGTCTGGCAAAAGCAGTGATACCGCCAATGTGCCAGAAACATGTTGCTGCCAGACAGATTAGTAAAGCAATGAGGCTTTCAGGTTCCGAGACACCACAGATTGGATGGCTCTCACTTTCCATCCATCACACAATACAAAGAAGTACAAATAAATAAAAGAAGCCGATTTTTTTTTTTTTCAATTTTCCAGAAAAAAAAACAAAACTCAGAAATAAAATGTATTTTGGTTTTGACTTCTTTGATCCTGTGCACTGAAGCACTGGACTCTGAACCTGCAAGTAGAGCAAGACGAGGCTGGACAAACCTCAGATCTCAGTGGATCAACAGTTAAACCTCGACCCCGCCTTGACGTCAGCGCTCTGTAATCTTCCTCAAAGCTTCGGCGGGGGCTTCTCTTTGGCTGAAATCTCCCCATATCACTGTCAAATATACTGTATGCCAAACTTCTCGGTAACTGGAAAAATCAACCTTTTTTCTTTCTTTCTTTCTGTCTGAATTTCTTTCTTTCTTTATTTATTTATTTATTTATTTCTGCCTTTGTCTTTCTTTCTTTCTTTCTTTCTTTCTTTCTTTCTGTCTGTCTTTTGTCTGTTTTTCCTTCTTTCTTTCTTTCTTTCTCTCTTCCTTTCTTTCTTTCTGTGTTTATCTTTCTTTCTGTCTGAATTTCTTTATTTCTTTCTTATTTCCTTTCTTTCTTTCCTTCTTTCTTTCTTTCTTTCTTCCTGTCTGAATTTCTTTCTTTATTTCTTTCTTTCTTTCTGTCTTTGACTTTCTTTCTTTCTTTCTGACTGTCTTTTGTCTGTTTTTCTTTACTTCTTTCTTTCTTTCTTCCTGTCTGAATTTCTTTCTTTCTTTCTTTCTTCCTGTCTGAATTTCTTTCTTTATTTATTTCTTAAGGGAGTTGTGAGAGTTTCTCTGGAGCAGAAAAGGTTTATTCAGAAAGACGAGTATTTCGTCACAAGGGATTTGGATGAAGTGGCAAACAGGCAATTGGATTTGTCTGGCAGCCATCTGGAAATGGTTAAGACAGGGTTAACAACAGGCTTATGCCGCTGTCACAAGCCTTGTGAGGAGTCCCATACTATGCGGGCGTTGGGGAACCTTGGAACATCTCCGGGTTTTGTATTTTTATCATCGTCTTTTTACATTAAATCGCTGTTTTTTTTTTCTATTCGGATTGAGCGATGGGTCAGGCACAGAGCGATGAGGAGAAGGAAGTGACGCTTCAAAACATTCAGGAACTCTACAGGAAGTTCGCCAGCGAGTGTCCGAGCGGCAACCTGCACCTGCACGAGTTCAAGAGGATCTTTGGGGTGAGCAGCAACTCCATGGAAGAAGAGTCTGCATACATGGAAAACGTGTTTCGATCATTCGATACCAATCAGGTACCTGCCCATCTGTCTATCTACCCGTCTGCCCGTCTATCTACGGAGGATTAGGGTTAGGGTTAGAGTTACTGTCTATCTGTCCATCTATCTATCTATCTGTCTGTCTATCCATCCATCTATCTGTCTGTCCATCTGTCTATCTATCTGTCTGGCTGGCTGTTCTTCTGTCTGTCTACCCATCCATCTATCTGTCTGTCTGTCTATCTGTCTATCTATCTGTCTGTCTACCGACCTCACAGGACCATCTCTCTATCTCACCTTTTGCAGGACAACAAAATAGACTTCATGGAGTACGTGGCAGCGCTGCACCTCGTTCTTCGTGGAAAACTGGAGGACAAACTGAGATGGTCTTTCAAGGTTTACGACAGGGACGGAAACGGTCGCCTGGACAGACGCGAAGTCCAACATTTGGTCAAGGTAAGAGGACGTACTTATTCCTTGCATTTTGTAATCGGAAAATAAATGAATAAATAAATGTTTATAATCATTTGCCGATAACATGTTTTTTTTCTCTGTTGTGCTCGCAGATTATCTACAAGTTAAAGAAGCAGAACGATGCGTCGACCCAAGAGAACATCGACGACATCTGCGACAGAATATTTGAATTCGTTGACAAGAATAAAGACGGTAAGTTTAGCAGTTACCGCTATTAACCTTTGGATTGCCTCCTTGCATTGTATCTTTTGTTTATTCCTCGAATGTTTCACTTAGGTCAAATTTCTTTGGAAGAATTCATCGAGGGGGCTGAAAAGGACCCCTGGGTCATGGATCAGCTGAAATTGGACTTCAGGCCGTCCGGTTGGTTCATCGAACAGCGAGAGAAGCATCCTTGACGTCTTAAGTGTCGTTGCTTTACCTTGGGACTCTAAACTGGAAAGCATTTGGAAGAGGAGCCTCGGGTCCTTCGCCTTGTTAAAATAGCCAAATTTTTATTTTTTTAATTTTTTTTACCAGTGTGGGCTTTATAAAGAACAAGTTGCATTGATCAAATCAATCTCACCAAAAAGAACCTCATTTGTTTTCATGTTTAAAAGGCTACTACTCACCCTACTACTTAGCTGGACACCTCCTACCAAGAATTGCTTTTCAATTGCAATGTTGTGATGAAACTTTTTTCAACTGTTTGTTCAAATATGTGTGGGTATGGGTATGTTATATGGGTATGTTACCTATCTAAAATGTCATCAGAAAATCTTTACCGCATGATGACATAACCATAATCGTTCATCTTTCGAGAGTGCTTCTACTGTTTAAACCTGATTTACCCCTCGTAGTCACATGGGAACGTTTTTATTCACTTTCTATTTTCTAATAACAATGTCTATTGTTGACAGAGTTATGGAGGCTTCGAGAGAAATTGTACATGTTGAGTTGAAAAGTGAATCCTGCTCTTAAAAAGTATTGTGCAGTATATAAATAATAAAGGCCAGTACGCACTGCATACTGCATCTTTTTACATCTAAAAAATCACCAAGCTAGTCAATATTGTTGTGTGCGTTGTGCTGCTTCTGGGAGCCATTTCTGGGGCTGTTATACTGTGTCATCATTCTCAGCATAAAGGTCGTTTGGCACGAGTAGTGAACTCCAACAAGGCCGGGTTTTGTCTCCTCTCCTTCATGCTTAGAATGTCAAGGTCTATCCAAGGTTTGGAGGGGGTCTGGTGATGGGACCGTAGAGTACTGCCCTCTGCCATTTGTGGATTATTTTCCTCCTGAGTTCATCACACTATGACCTCCAGTGCATCATCACAAGACTTTGCAGGCAAGTGTGATGCGGTCGATATACGGATCAGCACCTCCGAGTCCAAGTCTGCGGCCGAAGTACACTCTTAGAAAAAGGACCGCCTGTCTCCTTCAGATGAGGGGGCGGAGGTGGGGGGGAGTTTGGGGTGTAATTCAAGAGTGAGTGGTAGAAAGAACATTGAGATTAATTGCTATTTAAGGTGCAGCAGCAGCAGCAGCAGCAGTGGAGGTCTTATTGGATGGTGGATAAAAGACGCTGAAATTTGTTTTCTATGAAAGGTCAAAATAAACAATGAAAAAATAATGTTTACTGTTACATTATTATTTTTGATTTAATACAATGTGTTGGAGCCAATGTGGGCATTTTTATTTAAATGATGAGTGTATAATTTGAGGTCAACATATCATCCATGATGGTGGTATGATGATGATGGTTCACACAAATGCACAGATGTGTGGTTTAAGTGTGTTTTGGATGGAGCGAGAGCCAATGGTTCTTACTGCAACAAAGGCAATAATGCATTGATAACTCTGCAAATCTATAAACAGCAAGATACAATTAAATAAAAAGGAACCCAAGACAAAGATGTGAACAGTCCATCAACAAAGCGCCAGTGAGTCATGCTCTCATAGCCCTGGAATCATGTGCTCATATGTATGTGACAAATAAACCTCTCGACTCTTGACTCATACATGAGCTGTCAAGTCAAGTCAAGTCACACTTTATTTTTAAAGCACATTTCATAAAAGAGTCCTTTCAGTCATGCCTGTACTAGTAAAAACACAAAAGCTTGATAAGATTGGACAAACACGAAGTACGGCTTCTTCCTGCACAATTTCTAAAAGGAGTTGAACTTGAAAGGGAAACCAATATAAAAATGTCTAATATACAGTGACACAAAATTGATACTATTTCTCAGAAATTACATCCTAACAGGTGTGATGCCATATTTTTCAGTCATCATATTAAGATAAATATTAATACTGCATGTGTGGTCAACTAAAAGTTGAATGCAATTTAACTAATGATAGGCCCATTGCGGAAATGCGGAAATTATATTTCATATTTTGGTAATGATAATCATAAATATTTTATTTCATAACCACAAATATAAATACATATAAACAGATAAAGTATTAAAAGAGATGTAATAACAACAACAACAACAACAACAACAACAACAACAACAACAACAAATTGAAGATCTGATCCAAACAAGTTTATTAAACAGATCAACCAACCAAGTCTTCTCTGTGTGCAGTCCTTTGCTATAATGTCATTTTATTTTCAAATCACACCAGCCTGACTGCAAATCATATCATAGTAGTAGTTTTGTCATTGTCTTTTCAGTTTCAGGTGTTTTGTCGACTTCCAACTCCAATGATGAGTGTCCATTGTGCCAAGGACAGGTTTCGAGGTGGAGGGATCTCGTCCCTTTTGGAGATGCCATCCTCATTGATTTGAAAGAGCCTCACCGATGTCTGGGTCTGTAGATGCTCATATATAGTATTTGTACCACAGGGTAAGATTCTCCTCCTCCAGGTGTTCCCAGGTCATGAGCACCATGCACTGCACTTAAATCCTCTCATGAAAAGGACAGGTGAGGGCAGGTGGATGTTGTTTGCAAATTTGTAGCCTCAATGAAAGGGGAGAAGTTGATCTGAAGTTCTTATTCTTATCGTATGAAGTCTTAAATTGTTACATAAGAATTGTTTGTTCCTTTTGTTTTTATTAACTATGACTACTATGTTACATTATCATCATCATCATCATCATCATCATCGTCGTCATATTATTATTATTATTATTATTATTATTATTATTATTATTATTATTATTATTATTATTATTGTTATTGTTGCGGGCTGGACCCCTTATAATAATAATAATAATAATAATAATAATAATAATAATAATAATAATAATAATAATAGTGTTAGTATCGTAATTGTTAAGCAGCCCCTTTATTTTTAATGTAAAAGGAAAAATTCTCAGAATTTTTAAGCATAAAACTATCTGGAAAAGCAACTTCGGCACAACACACGAACATGGTTTATGTCTTGTTTGAACTGCGTTGTTGCAAAGACCTTGTGTTTGAAGTTTCATCCCAATAGATCCACAAACGCAGCGGATATTAGTGAAAAACCGAACAACTTTTACCCAAAATATTCAGTTGGTCTTGGTTAACTGAGACATCACACGTCTCTTTTGAAATGAATCAGATGAGATTTACAGTAAGATGCTTTTTGACGTCATCATATTACCTTCTATAAATGTACGGATTCCGATTGAGAATGTCCAGATGGACTGTGTCCATTGTGCTGCATGGACTTGGTCACTCTGTAGTCTTTAGAAGTTACCAAACTATCGATTTACATGTATATTTATATAACTACTTAGTACTACTTGGTAGATGTCAATAGATCTGTTCTATTGATATTTTATTTTCGCATTAGTTCCACATTACTTTGCTGGATTAATGAAAGAAATTATAGAAAACAATCATTAAAATGTAGTCAGCACGTCCCTCCAAAACACTGAAATGTCCGACTCAGTGATGCCTACAAAATTCAGTGTGGCGTCGGAAAAATAGAAGCCATGCAATGGTAATTACCCACAGAAATATCACAACGTCGTATTTCATGGAAATGGACATTATTGAAAATGTAATCCAACTAAAAAATTGAACTAAACTAAACTAAAGCCTTAGACTGCTATCGTAAATCGAGCAAACATGCCATAATTGACGTGTACGACACACAACATCTACCTTCACAGGAACTCCAGATGTACTTCAATGCAGCAAGGTAAGTTAGAACAATTACAACATACAGTTAAAAACATAAAATACATTTTAACATGCGTTAAAACATTTCAAAAAATGTTTGGTAATATGTATAAACATTGTCCTACAACTACACCTAACAAACTGTAATGAAAAGGCAGAAAGTGTTAGTGATCTTGACAAATTATTCCATAATAATTATAATTGGAAATTCATGTTTAAGTTATATAAATGTTATCCGCATCACAATAGAGACAAGTAATCGATGAAACTGAATTGTACAATTGTGCATTACTAACATAAAAAGAACAATAAAGTATTAATGACGAATAACATGTATTTGTATATATTTTACAATTAAATGTATTTATGTTATTCTTATGAAAAGGAATTACAAAAAGCATTTTTGCTATTCTTACAGATGCCGAAAAATAGCCAAAGCTCGAAGCCCGAATGGGAAAAACTTTCAATGTAAGTGTTGATTCCCCATACGCATCGGTGTCAAGAGGCTCGTTTCGCCAGGATGATTTACAATTTGGAGGCCCCAGATATAAACAATGTGCAGCTCCTCAGCAGCATCCCCCATCCCACCCTTGCAATGAAGCCTGATTGATGGCCTGATCGCGGCGGGCGCGACTGCTGTTCCACCAGCCAAAGAGGGCACATGTCACTCCGCTGCTCATGGAGCTCCACTGGTTACCTGTAGCCGCTCGCATCAGGTTCAAGTCTCTGATGCTGGCCTACAGGGTGATGGCTGGGAACGCTCCCACCTACTTAAATGCTCTCGTAAGAGCACATGTTGCCCCCCGGATGCTGCGCTTCAAATGAGCGTCGCCTGGCTCTGCCGGCCGTACAGCCACGGCAATCCAGGCTATTCTCATTTGTAGTTCCACGTTGGTGGAACGAGCTGCCAAAAACGACCAGAGCGGGGGCCTCCCTCTCTGTCTTTAAGAAGCACCTGAAGACCCAGCTCTTCAAGTGAGTACCTCCTCTCCTAACCCACAATTACTTAGCACCACCTAGCAGTGTTTATTGTTACACTAATGTCCCTGTCGCAATGTAGCTTGAATGTCATTCTCCCTTGTGAGTCGCTTTGGATAAAATTGCTGCTAAATGACTAAATGTAAAATGTAAATGAAAACGTAGGGGGTGCCAATGCGCATGCGCAGCGGCCTCCTCCTGCTGCGTGTTGACAAACGTCACAGCCCGACGAGACGCCATAAGACCAGCGAGCGGCCCCGTCTGCTGGCGCTCGGAGCTCGTTGCGCTGAAATGTAACTTTCCAGGCTTTCGTCGAGGGAGGAATGTGTTCAGTGGAGTCCCGGTGACGCATTGCATCGGGTAAACGCTCGCCACCGATCCAAACTCTGTTCAAGTGGGTCGGTACGCCGCTGTCCGGTACTCGGGCTCCGGTTCGTGCTAGCACACCGAGCTAGGCTTGCTAGGTTGTCTACTTGCGGTGCAGCGCTCCATTGTAAGCAAACTCCCTGTAAGTTAACGTGAGCTCCGTATCTACTGCTGTAGGTCGCTGGCTATTCCCAGCAGTTGACATTTAATATAAATGACGTATGAAACGCGTGCCTCTAGTAGGGCGGTCACGATCATGAGCTTTTTAGTTGACGAGTAATTACGATTAGCAATTGAATTATTACAAAATAAAAATACTCGTACTCGAACTCGTAATTATACGCGTCTGCTTATTGCATAAGAGACTAAGAGACTAACAAGGTAGTCCCCTTAAATTATGATGGAAACATATGATTGTGGAAGCGAACGATTTTACAATATAACTGACAGCTCTAGTCTCGATGGTGTCTAATGACAGACGCAGCAACCTCGTCACGCATTTCTAAATCCTGATGACCCTTTACAAACTGTCAAGCAGGTTTTCTCGTTAAACAGAGCCTGCTGCGACAGTAGTAGACAGAAGTGCTGGTTTGACCTGATTTGCTTCCTAAGTCACATGAGATGAGTTAAGCTTGACAGCCGTCAATATTTATATATATATATATATATTTAAGTTATTGTGGTTGATCGAGCACAGTCGTATTACACGGAACCCACAAGTGACTTCAAAACCTCCTGGACTGAAAACGCAGCCCTTTCAGATGTGTTTGCTCTCCCTTCATTTGACAGGCCACTAATGACCGGGTAGTAGTTGCAGTGTGGGCTGTGGCCTGCTGCTGTGGGCTTGCAAGAGCTCATAAATTATAGCAGACTGAATGGCCTGTTTGCTTGACCTGTGTAACTTCAAGCTCCAGTCCAAGCTTTACCTGTATTACACACGGCTCGCCGGGCTGTGGCAGTTTGGCCGAGAGCCGACAAGTCTGAAAGTGTATGCTCCGTCGATTATTATCCACTATTCTAGGATCGTTATAAATATTTAAATGCCGCTTCTCAACAAGGAAGATGCACAAGGAGTGCAGGATGAAGACATTTATGACATTTGCCTTTACTGCAGCATTATCAGCGGTTGGGTGTCTCTTTGGGTGGCGTGTTGGGTGTTTATTTAATGGTTAAGTCATTAACGTCGTTGAATCACCTTTTTAATTTAATTAAAAACATTTTTACAGAGTTTATATACTGTATCTATATCTCTTTCATTATTTAGGCCTAAATTGAAACCATGCTGAAGTGGTTTTCCGGCGAAGAGGGAGGGCCTGGCTCCGCAGTAAGTAGAACATAAGTGTGTTGGACCATCTTCATGTACCATTACCTTAATGTTCATATTAGCACTCACATGCAGGTTTTCCTATTGTGTTTTGAAACTTTTGACTCAGGCGACAGTCCCAAGGTTGCACTATCCCGATCTAAAAGTGCATCTTGACATGGAGAAAGTCATATTAATGAATTTTAAGATTTTATTTTTATGAATTGGTAACTCCAACCATGCCCACTTATTCCCAGCACTTTCAGTGGTTGGTTCAACCACTGGTTTTATATTTTAGCTAAAAACAGTAAAATCCCTTGACCAAGTCCACTTATTTTGTGTGCTATGTATAACATTGCACGTGTTCGTCCAATTTGGTTCTGCTAATATTTCTCCCTGTCTCTGTTACATTACCTTGTTTGACATGAGGATAGAGGGATATTAGGTAGGCTGCTGAGCAAATGTCATTGATCCAAAAGGAACAGAGTTTGCATTTTGCGTTTCCGGGGGCTTCCGCTGCCGTGGCGTAATTCCTTTCACATTCCCATCCCCCACAATTTCTGCAGGTCCTGGGCATATTCCTGATAGCCTTTGCCCGGAATGCTGTGTTGGATTTAGGCCAAGTTGCGCATAGCCTTTTCATACACAGTATGGAAAGCTATCGTATTTCATGGTTATCTATTTCTATGATATTTGATGCCAGTCAGTACAGCGTGCAGTGATACAGTTGAACGTGTTGAGATTTGGAACAATAGCTAACAATCTGAGCTGGTACAGGAACAGTGCTCCTAGTCTTCCTAGTTGTCTCCTCATTGCTCTCCACTAATCCCTCATTCCATTCCGTTCCATTGCACTTCACATTCTCTGCAACAAAATATCCATTATAGTTAGCCTTGAGCATGATTTGATATGGGAATGTTGTGTTGTAAGATTTCTGGGGCCGATCACGAAGAAATATCGCTTGAAGCAATATCAGCCGATAACGTATTAATAAATAACCTATTTTAGATTCACGATAAATATATTTATTGTGCAGCATTGCTTATTGATTTAACTATTCTCAACAACATTTTACTTTAAGTATTAAAATCAATAGATGAGAAAGTATCATGAATTGACAACTGTTTATTTATTGGCAGGCAACATGTGCAACATATTCCACTCTCTCTTAGACACAACTTAAAAATAGCAGCTTAGACCTTAATATATCTTTCGTGTAGAATAGAATTTTGTAAAATAAAAATTTGAATAAACGCTAAATGTGCACAACACACCAAGTTAGAACAATAAATTATATATACTGAGGCAGCAAAAACAAATAAAACATAGGGCAACAAAAACAGGCTATAGCCAGAATATTGTTTCAAGTCAGTGAGCTCTAAATTTTTAGGAGACAACAAACCACGGGGGAGGGAGGGAAGGAGAGGGGTACATTACAGATTGCATTTCCTTACTGAATGAAACAAAAGCACCATGCATAACGGGGAAGAGAAATGGTCTTGCATGTTTTGCTGATAGGCCTTTATACCGGTCACCGATCAAACTATTTCGAGTGAATATCGGCCGATCGATCAGGGCACCCTTAGTTGATTGAATTCCTTTCCCTTATCTAGCTTTCGGTGGAGATCATGTATTTCTTCTACATGTCACACCCAGCATTTCCTTTATTCTGTAATTGCCTGTTTCTGACCGGGAAAATCTGTTGGAAGTCCAACATATTTAAATCTCTCTAGTCATAATGTCTGGTGAAAAGAGTTCCCTCCAAGCACAATTTGCATTATTGGGTGGCTCATTTAGATTAAAAAAAAAAAAGTCTGCAGATCTGTTCATTCCCGCTCGGCAAGTCACAACGGGAAGCCAATCAGTTTGGACGATCTAAAGCTGACCTTTCAGCTCTGACCAATCTCGTTTGTCGATATAGAACTAAGCCCCACCCCCTCCCTCGTGGACAGGTTGCGCTTGTAAACATAGTCCACACGGAGTGGAGGCAGAGCCGCAACGTCTAGAACTCTAAGGAGAAACAGAAAGATGATGTATTGTTGGGACACATACGTCCATAGTTTGGCGTTTTTTTTGGATATTTAACTTCTGACCTAAAGCAGACGGTAAATATTAATTGTGTAAAATATGTCGACAAGACATCCCAACGAAGAAGGACACCACAAATTTTATTTATTTAGATCTACTTGCCATATTTATTTTGTTTGTGAGTTGATCATGAAAATTTTATTTAAGTGAAATTTTAATTAAAGTGGATACACTTGTTACTTTTTGTTTTTGTTTTTTGTTTTTTATTTATTTTTAAAATGGCGTTTACTGACGGGACTTTTATTTTTAATAATAAAAAAATATATATTATCAATAAAAAATATTATACATCTACATGCCTTGATGATGTCATTGCCTATATAGCCTGCTTCTCAATTGTTTTTAAGCTCAATAAACACAGGTAATATTTGACCGGAATCTCTCCCAATTGTCCGGGACATTGAAATCTTCCAGCACCGGCACCAATTTGGAAACTCTGGTCACACCTAGTCCAGACTAGGGATGCAACGGTACATGGTATGTTACCGAACCATTCGGTACGTCCCCTACGTTTCAATACGCACAGGTGAACATCAGTATTACAGTATCGCAGTAGAAGTCCACTAGACACGTTGGTGCAGCGCAGGTGCTGCTTCCTATTGAATTCATATTTTTATATTTTTGTGCGAGAGGTTTATGTTTGATTTTTTTTTTTCAACTGCATCTGCTACGCAGCCTTTTTTCATAGAAACACAAGATAAAACGACATGTTTTAGTAAAGAGTGCAATCAATCAAGGTGTCCAGTTGGAAAATTACCCCCTGGGATGGCCGTGTCGGTCTTTATTACGGACACACGCTTCAGACACTCAATTTTACTCGCATTAGTGTCGGGTCATTCACGAACGATCCGGTTCTTTTGAACAGCTCTTTTGTACGAATGAAGAGAATTGAGTCTCACTGGGTGGTGAGCCCTTCTTTTTTTGTCAGTTTTTTTTTTTTGTTTTGTTTTTTTTCTACAGGTTTTTATTGTGTTGTTTGTTTAAGTTGCCGTCTCCTGCTACTAGAAAATGTTTCCCCCTCTATGTAAGAGAGAGCCTATGCTCCTCCATCGCCAGGAGGCACTGTGGCTGAAAAGGAGTGCAGCCAATGTCATGTCAGCTACACAAAGCGAAGGCACACACTTATTGGTCTGACTGTGAGGTTTATTTGAATAAGTTATTTTACTATTATTATTTATGTGTGGAGAAATACTGTTTATACCAGTTCTACACAGAAATAACTAACTATAGTACTGGTTTTATATATTTTTTTTAACTGTGAAATGTTTTTAAAATATTATATAATAAAAATAACCAGATAGATAGATAGATAAATATGAACAAAAATGTATATTTGAATTACCCACTATCCTGGACACCTCCCCTCCAATCAGATGAACCTAGGAAAATTATAACAACCGACCAATAAAGCTGAAGCCCGTCTCTCCCCACAGACATACACACAGAGCGTGACAATAGTTATTTGTTGCAGACTACTATAACTATTATTTTTTCACCTTTTTACTTTTTACAATTTTTTACAATTTTTTTTCTTAAATATAAAGATAGCGTACCGTTACCGTGGCCCCAAAATCACAACCCATTCCGAACTGTGAGCCCACTGTACCATTGCATCCCTAGTCCAGCCACTGTCCTCTCCTTTTGTGTATCTTATGTTCTGTTAATTATCTGCTTTTCTGCACTCTCATCTGCCAACCAGCTTGCATACAAATCCTAAACTCTCCTCATCCCTCCCTCCCATCAGGCCCCTGGCTCTCCACAGGAGGTTGCTGGTGCTGTTGGTGGACATGCTGCTTTGACAGAAGTGGCGGAGCAGCTTGCCCAGACTGAACAACTGGTGACTCATCTGAAGGAGATGATCCGAGAGAAGGAATCGGCGCTGCGCACCAAAGACGAACAGTTCAAGGTGAGGCTGCCTCTCACAGCTACTCATTCGTGCATTTTCTACCTTAATCTCCTTTGGATTTATATCATCCGAAGAAGGGCATCTCTCTTCCAAGATTTTGTTTTTCTTATCCGGATGAGGGATAGAGTGATGGAATGTCTGCTCTGTCCACTGGGCAACTATAAGAGTGGCCAGAACAGCATCAGCACCTAAGCATAATCTTGAATCATCATTCATCAATCCATCAAAACATTTCAAATTAATAGTTGAATTGTGATCTTGGGTCTGAGATGGAACCCTTACATTTTCTAGCTAATCACACTCAAGCTGCTTTCACACATGCACTCCGGAATCAGGTCCAGACATTGTGTGTGTGTGTGTGCAAGCATGTGTTGTAGTGTGGTGTGTTGCGTGACTAATAAAGACTGTTTCTGTTTCTTCTTCGTCAAACACATTTACACCACCTGGAAATACTTTGGTTGGTTTAGACAAGGGGTGGAGCCTGGGTAGAGCTCGCAGGATACAGGGCGCTGCAGAGTTTTAGTACACCCAAGCTGGCAGACTAGGCTACCGACTTATCTTTTTTTGGCTTTGATACTCCATGTATTTGGACGTAATATTTACATTACATTACCTGCTCTGCACACATGCTGCTCAGTCGGACATGACACAGACTTTGTACAAGGGTGCTGCTGGCTTGATAAAGTCCGTAATATCGGTCCAAATGATTGATAAGGATTCGGACATTTGCGTTCACACATTCCGGGTAATATCCAGATAATTTCAGGGTTGCAGTGCATGTGTGAAAGCAGCTTATGAGACAGTTCTTGTCACTGTTTACTGCTCTCTACTGCTCTCATCTGTGTCCCCTCACAGAACCTTGGGTAACGGTAGTATTCTCCATTATTGCCTTTGACTGGTATTGTATTGACATTACATTTTAAGGTGTTATTTTGTGGGGATTACTTTACTGTTGTTACTGCCCAACACTGCATCTGGGTAGCACCTGGTATAAAATGGCCTCATAGTCCTTGGCTGTTATACAACCATGGAGTAATTATTGGACCCAATGACTCCCCTGAAAGGCTGCCCATAGCATTATGTATCCCCCACCATGTTTAACAGCTGGCTACAGACAGTCTGGGTAGAAGACAACCTTTGGCTTTTTTCCAGACTTACAGGAAACAAGGTATATCAGACCATTACTTTTTGCCACAATGCTGAGGGTTCCAGGTTTTACACCCTTGTGTCTTTAGGCTTGGGCCTTGAATACAAGCGGTCTCCAGATGACTGCTCTGGCATCAATTTTGGCTTATTTAAGCTCACAATTTGTTGTTTTGACACTGAGTCACAGAGATGCTGGTTTAATTCTGTGGTATCTTTTGAGGCTGTACTTTTGTGACATTTACCTACTATCCTCTTTCCGATCTGTCTTTTCCTGTTTGTGACCTATGACTTGAGCCTCTTTACTGATGCAAGTTGTGTATGTTTGGTATCTCCTGTCATGAGTTTGGAGACTGTTCTTCTTGACACGTGAAATAATTCAGCAGTTTTTGTGACAA
Organism: Zeus faber; assembly: GCF_960531495.2. Classification (NCBI taxonomy): domain Eukaryota; kingdom Metazoa; phylum Chordata; class Actinopteri; order Zeiformes; family Zeidae; genus Zeus; species Zeus faber. Next base: position 24,154,381 of record NC_137190.1, on the reverse strand, counting down.
TGCACCTGCAACTTGGAAATCAATCAAAAACTGGTCTTTGGCTTTTGCTTTGAAATCTTGCATATCAAATTGCAAATTGCCAGACCTCTCTTAGAGCTGAAACATATGTGACCCACCGCGTACTTTAGGGTCATTTGGCGGTTTTTGAGATTTTTTTCTTTTCGCATCATTTGAAAGTGGAGAATCAGAGCTCTTTTTTCTAGGGTAGGGCAAACTGCGATTCTGAGATGATCATCTCCAAAGTTTTACCCACACCAGGTTCATTCTGCCAGCTCCCAGAATGCAAATGGTGTTGGCGGACAAACAAAGACTCATGGCTAATTAACGTAATGCTGAATGATCCAATCACGAACAGCTCAACAACACAACTAATATTGCTTTAAAAAAAAAAAGGCTTTTATTTAACAGTAAGAATATACATTTTTTATAAAAGTGGAATTATTTTGGACTTTAAAAGTACAGACAACACAACAAAATGTAGAGTATCTATAGTTTTTTATGAGTCGCTGAAAATCCGTCACCAACCTCAACAGATTTCATCACATCATCAACTTCTTCCGTTGTAACAACAAAGGGCATATCGTCGGTCTCCTCCGGTGGTTCTTGAAAATATTCCGTTTCATCGTCACATTAAGTTTGAAATCCGCTGTTTGAACTGTTCTCCAAGTCCGGAGTAATATCAGGTTCAGCTTTGCTGTCGTTCTCCGTGTCGCTGTCAGAGAACTGACTATCATCGCAGAAAATTAAGTCCAGTACGCGCTGCTAACACTGATTGGATCTATCGCACTGGTCAGATTAAGGTCTGAAATATGATTCAGAGCTTCCGCCACCCGCTTCGCGTAATCCATAACGATACGGAGAAGAAAGTTTTCACAGACAAGTGAGAGCGACATTGCCGATTTTAGAAATGCGCGAGATGGGGAGTTTTGCTGCGGTGGGTCACATATGGCAATCAACCTAATAAGACTCGCTGTTGCAGTTGCATTTGCAGTTGTGATTTTGTTACTTCAAGGTGAAATTCCTTTTTCATGCAATGTAGCCATTATTTTCTCCTCACCCGTATATTGTTATTGTGTAAAATTTGCTGTGATTATCATGGTAATAAATTCCTTTAGATCACCCTGTCCTAGGTGACAGACAGGCTTATACAATTCTTCAAGTTCCATTGCCTTTTCTTTTTTTGTCTCAGGCGGAGAAGGAGGCAAGTGAGAACAAGCTGTCCAAACTACGTCTGCAGAACAAGGCCAAGGTGACATCCCTGACTGCCCAGTTGGAGGAGCTGAGGAAACAACAGGGTGGGGAGGGCACCCCCACTAAGAAGGTAACGATGTGCATGCACACATATCAGCACACATGTAGAAACACATTGAAACCATCAGACACACTGCTGGGACTTTAAACTCTGTTTCTGCATCTCCCTGTTTGGGCGGAAGGAGGGAGGGGAACAGGCTAGTCGGGGAAAGGTGGTCCTGCTGAAGAAGAAGGTGGAGGAGCTGGAGCATCAGCTTGCACAAAGAGAATCAGAACTGGAAGACAAGGTGCAGTATTTCTGCTTCACTGTTTAATATTGACCACCGATCGAGCGCTTCCTCATACGGCTTTGTTGCATTGATGGCTTAAGCCTGCTTTATACTTGCCCCCAAAATGCCCAGTGGAGCAGGAAGTAGTAGTAGAAGTTGATGGAGGCTTCCGGAAGAACTACAAACAACATGGCTGCGCGTAGACAACGGGAGTTTTCGATGCAGAGGAGGAAATATATGTTTATTGTTGCTCAACAACTAATGCTGCGTTCAGATGGGACACGGTAGATGGAAACGTGATAACAGCACTTTCTGAATGGCATAGGGGGAGGAACAAAACCAGCATGTGGGAGAGGTACAACGGCAAAATGAAACAAGCAATATGTTGCTATGGTGGTTGCTATGGCGCATTTTGAGATAATCGTCATCGGCCGATGCCTGCACTCACGAGGCCAATAAACAAGTAATGTCTGCAGACTAGTGTTGTCAAAAATATAGATTTCTCGATACATACGCTTCTGAATATTTGAAACCGTTTCATTTGTTTTATGTACATAGCCCCGCCTCCTCTCCCCCACTCGCTGTCTTCACTAGTCTCATCCAGTTCAGTTTGTTATGGTGTTAGCTCATTAAAGATGGCAAGTGCAGAGTCCCCGCAAACGCTTTTGAAAGAAACAGCAGGAATGCTGTTTGGAAATACTTCGCAATTTAGGCAAAACATAAACCTAACTCGGAGAATTGGAGTGGAGTTTGTTTTTTCTCCTCCAGACTGCACTGTGCATGTGTCCTCGTGGTGATTTTCCTGTGTTTTTATTTTAGATCTATTTATTTTAGTGTGTTTCATAACTTGTATGAAACACTTTTTTTAACACAACACAGTTCTTTTTAGATTCGATGCCCACTCAAAGTAAAAAGAAAACGTTGCTTTCCATTGCTGTAGGACTGAGTACAAACTGGATGTTTTTGTGTAAATACTTTACTAAATAATAGATCCTGCATTTCTGTAACGGGGAGACTATTTCCCGACCAGACTATAATATGGCACAGTTTATTATTATTGTTTTATCGTTTATAATTATTTATTTTTCATTCATAAGGTTTTTTTTTATTTTTTACATAGTTTAGCTTTTTCATTACCTGTGAACATTTATTTAGTTGATACATTTCTTTTATTAAAAATAAGTGCACTGCAGAGACAATACAGACAATAACATTAGTGTTGAATAAATGTTCATTTAACTTGCAAAAAAAAAAAAAAAACCACATGATATCGGCTTTATATATGAGCCATCGGCCATCTCACTCTCTGATTCTCTCTCAAATGTTTGAGATTGGAGCGATCTCAAATCGAAAACAAGCGCGCAAAAACAAATAAAAAAACAGTGTGTTTTTATTGTCAATGTATTTATCTAATATCGATTTTTCTATTTATTATCTATTTTCACTCCCTGCGCTGTACCATCCACTGCTTAAGGGGGTGGGAGTGCCCCCTCACCACGTCAGTCTATCTATTTATCTCTCTATTATTTGTCGTCGCCCCCCCCCTTGTTGTATACATCTAAATAGAGCGACCTCGCCTGGTCTGTCTATTTATCTATTTATCTCTCTATTATTTATTTTCCCTCCCCGCACTGTATATGCTGCTTAACGGTGGCGGGTGGCCGAGGTGCGGGTGGGGCTGTCCCCTCACTCTCGCCCTGCTCACCTGTCCTGAAATCGGGGGCGGAATTTATGGGGCAAGCACTAAACAACATTATGACTGCGTCAACTATAAAGCAGGTTCCATTTTTTTTATTCATTTAAGAATTTGAATCAAATTGCTACCTAATTTCACCACACATTAATTCACTAGGAGTGCCAACCTCAAAGTTGCTCTTTCAGTAATGCATGACAATATTAGGAAATTCAATAATTTGTGGTGCTAAAAAAACAACAACTTTTTTTTTTCCCATTGATGTTCAGTGCAGCCTACCTAGGAGAAGACAATATGTCCTGGTCATTTAAGTTTGAGAACCAATGATCCAAACAATCAAAGTGGCTTCTTAGCAGGGAAAACAACAATGGGCTTCCCCTATTTTAGTATTTTAGCTGTATCCTCATAGCTTACATTTCCCTCGGGTGGTGGGAAAAGAGGTGTTTGGAAAGCATCACTGTATCATTTTATTATCGGTTGGATAGCCTAGTCTGACTCACCAGGTACGTTGTTGGTATGAAGCCTGCCATTGGGGGACTATTTCAGTTGGCATTCTCCTCCCCTTCTGCTATCTGCTTGTTACCGTTTTCAAAGTCCCCGTTTTTACATGAAACACCAACAACCTCCGAGCTAGCAACCTACGAGGTGATCAATTTTTGTTTTGTCTTTTTTTACTAGTGAAGTCATATCACATAGTCAAAATACGTCTTTTACTGTTGTATGTGCCGTTTTTTCGCTGGGATTTGGCCATTTTAATGCCAGGGCTCGTTTCCCCACATGCAAAGGTTCCACTAAAACCAGTTCACGCCCAATGCTATTTTGATGGGCAATGTTGCTGCATCCTGGGCTTAGCCCCGCCAAAGGCAATTGTGATTGGTTTAAAAAACACAGACAAGACAGAGCATTTTTTCCCCTATACCAGAATGACAGTGGGTTTGAGCCAGACCTTTCCCCAGTGCTGGCACAGCGCAAAACAAAGTGTGGAGATAGGTCTCACTATGCAAGACTAGCAGGGCACAGCTCCCATTTCCTTAGGTTCCTATTTGCAGAGTGATGGCAGGCAGTCAAACATGCAATGACGCTTCGCTTTCCAACTGTGAGACCGACTCATTTCTCCCCCAGAGGAGGGAGGTGCACTCACAGCAGCAGCGTGGCGAGGAGATGGACGCCTTGCTGTCGGAGAGGGAGCGCAAGCTGGCGGAGAAAGAGGCCTACATTGTACATCTGCAGACGGCGCTGGTTGGAGATCAGCCCGGCAGCTCCTCACCTGCTCTGCAGCCGAAGGTCAGAGTTCAGAGCTCTGGCGTGAAATGCATCTCAGCGTCTCGAATGATGACATGGCACTTATTTTTTGAGCATGTATAGTAGATCATTGATAGAGTATGCTAAATTTGCAGATACTAGGGATGCAACGGTACATGGTATGTTATCGAACTGTTCGGCACAGCATTATTCAAGATTCTAAATTCAAGAGGTTTATTTGATTCAAGATTCAAGATTCAAGATTCAAGATTTTTATTTGTCACATACATATACATACTTCCATACATATATGCAGTGAAATATAATGCAACGCACCCGGTGATAGCACACAATAAGTCCTAGGAAAAAGTACAAAAATAAAATAAAATAAAAAGTAGAAAATTCCCTTCTAATAGACCGACTAACTGACTCCTAAAACGTAATACAATAAGTGGAATACTTATAGAATAAGATAAAAAATATATAGAATAAAATACAATAAAAAATAAATTGAAATAAAATGGAATAGGTTGAAGGAATATGCCTATGTATATACAGATATGTGCATTTAAAGTGGCATGTGAATTAAAGTGGCATGTGAATGTGAATAGTGTGAGGTAGTGTTTGGGATAATACGGCACAGTATACAACAGTACGGCGCAGCAATACGGCATCACGAACAACCCTGAACAGTGATACAGTATGCGGTACAGTATGCTACATACAGTACAGTAGGTAGTGGAGCCTAGTGCATGGCTCAGTTAGGACCCCTGGTGAGGTCAGCGTTGACAGTTCTGATGGCTTGAGGGAAAAAACTCCGTCTCAGTCTCTCTGTTCTCGCTGCGTGACTGCGGAGGCGCTTGCCTGACCGCAGCAGCTGAAACAGTCCGTTGTTGGGGTGATGAGGATCCTTCATGATCCTACGGACTCTGCTACTACACCTCCTGGTGTATAACTCCTGCAAGGGGGGGAGGGTAGTTCCAGTGGTACGTTCAGCTGAACGCACCACCCTCTGCAGGGCCCGCCTGTCCTGGGCAGTACAGTTCCCAAACCAGGCAGTGATGTTGCCTGTCAGGATGCTCTCCACTGCTCCAGAGTAGAAGGACTTGAGGATCCTCACCGAGACCCGGAATTTCCTCAGCTGCCTGAGGTGGTAGAGACGCTGCCTCGCCTTTCTCACCAGAGTGTCTGTGTGAACAGTCCATGTTAAGTCCTCTGTGATGTTGTCACATACATATACATACTTTCATACATATATGCTGTGAAATGTCAATGCAATGCACTCAGTGATTACACACAATATGTTCTAGACTTAACACAGTAGCTACCTAAGAATTTCTACTTGACTAGCTAACTGATTCCTAAAATGTAATGCAGTAGGTCGAATACTAGAGAATAAAATAAAAATATATAGATTAAAATAAAATAAGAACTCAAGGGTAATGCAGGGTGGGGGTACAAAATAAATAAAGGGAATAGGCTTATGTATATGGGATAGGCTATTTATGTATATACAGATATGTGCATTAAAGTGGCATGTGAATAAAGTGAGGTAGCGTTTGTGAGATATACAGCACAGTATACAACAGTACGGCCTAGCAATACGGAAACACCGAACAACCCAGAACAGTGACACAGTATGCGGTACAGTATGCTACATACAGTACAGTAAGGTAGTGGAGCCTATGTGTGTGGTCAGTGAGGACCCCTGGTGAGGTCAGCATTGACAGTTCTTATGGCTTGCGGGAAGTAACTCCGTCTCAGTCTCTCTGTTCTCGCTGTGTGACTGCGGAGGCGCTTGCCTGACCACAGCAACTGGATCAGTCCGTTGTTGGGGTGGTGAGTATCCTTCATGATCCTGCGGGCTCTGCTATTACACCTCCTGGTGTACAAGTCCTGCAGGTAGGGGAGTGTAGTTCCAGTGGTAGGTTCAGCTGAACGCACCACCCTCTGCAGGGCTCACCTGTCCTGGGCAGTACAGTTCCCAAACCAGGCAGTGATGTTGCCTGTCAGGATGCTCTCCACTGCTCCACAGTAAAAGGACTTGAGGATCCTCACCGAGACCCGGAATTTCCTCAGCCGCCTGAGGTGGTAAAGACGCTGCCTCGCCTTTCTCACCAGAATGTCTGTTTGCAAAGTCCATGTTATATCCTCTGTGATGTGGACTCCCAGGTACTTGAAGCTGCTCACTCTGTCGACAGAAGTCCCTTTAATCACCAAGGGCGCCTAAAGTCCACAGTCAGCCCCTTAGTTTTGCTGACGTTCAGGTGGAGGCTGTTGTCCTGGCACCAGAGTGACAGGTCAGCCACCTCTTCGCGGTAGGCCTTCTCATCGCCGTCGGCCTTCTCATCGCCGTCGGTGATCAGGCCCACGACAACGGTGTCGTCAGCAAACTTGATGATGGTGTTGGAGCTGGACGTGGCCGCACAATCATGTGTGTACAGTGAGTAAAGTAGGGGGCTGAGGACGCAGCCCTGAGGGGGATCCTGTGTTCAGGGTGAGGACGCTGGACATGCCATTCCCCACCCTAACCACCTGGGGCCAGGCTGAGAGGAAGTCCAGGATTCAGGCACACAGCAGAGTATTCAGTCTGAGCTCCTTCAGCTTGACAGCCAGTGTGGTGGGGACTATCCATGTCGTGAGCCTGGTGTGCAGTACCTGGGAGACCGCGTCATCTGTGGATCTGTTCTGCTGGTACGCGAAGTGCAACAGGTCCAAAGTGCAGGGGAGGGAGGCGCAGATATACACATTAATCAGCCTCTCGAAACACTTCATGATCACCGAGGTGAGGGCCACCGGACGGTAGTCATTCAAGCAGGCAGGAGAGGTGATCTTCGGGACAGGAACGACGGTGGACCTCTTGAAGCAGGACGGGACCACTGATTCAGCCAGGGAGATGTTGTATATTGTAGTGAACCCCGGGGCTAGCTGGTTAGCACAGGTCTTCAGTACTCTTCCAAATATGCCATCTGGGCCTGCCGCTTTCCTGGTGTTCACCCGCATCAGAGCCCTCCTGACGTCATGCTCGGACACTGAGAGTGCGTGCTCATCCCCAGCCGCGTAACTCCAATTAGCCGGTGAGCTAGCGGTGCTGTTCCCAGACTCAAAGCGCATAAAAGGAGTTCAGTTCGTTGGTGAGGGAGGCGTCCAGACTCGCGGCTGGGGAGGAGCTGCTTTTGTAGTTTGTTATATTCCGCATCCCTTGCCACAAGCGTCTGGTGTCCCGTTGCTCCATCTGTAGCTCTACAGTCTCTGTACGTCTGTTTAGCGTCCTTCACCGCCCTCCGAAGATTGTATGACGCCGCTTTGTAATTGTCCATATTTCCGGATACAAGACCGTCGTTGTGAGCGGCCGTGCGAGCATTCAGAGCGCAGCGGATGGATTTATCGACCCACGGCTTCTGGTTTGGAAATATCTGAACTTTCACCGCGGGAAACGATGCTGTCTGCTAACGTAGCCACGAAGCTCAATGCTATGTCCGTAAACTTGCTGACGTCACTTGAATTCGATTGGAACATGTCCCAGTCGACGTCAGTCAGAGCGTCCTGAAGCGCAGCCTCTGATTGCCCTGTCCACCGCTTCACTTCCCTCGTCACCACCAATCCTCGCGCGATCAGAGGCCTGTAAACGGGAACCAGCGAAATCGTGGTATCACTGTAGAAGTCTGCCGGACGCGTTCGCGCAGCGTACGGGCACGGGCCTCGTCGGGAGGTGCTCTGGCTGAAAAGGAGTGAACCCTCTGTCACTTCAGGTTCACAAAGTGAAGGCACACACACTGGTCTGACTGTGAGGGTTTTATTTCAATAAATTATTTTACTTTTGTTTTTTATGTGTGGAAAAAAAATATTGTTTATACCTGTTCTACACAAAAATAACTAAGTATAGTACAGGTTTTATATAATTTTTTTTATTGTGAATTTTTTGTTAAATATTATATAAATAAAAAAACGGAAATTAATATTTGAGTTACCCACTATCTTGGACACCTCCCAACCGGATGAACTTAAGCAAATTATAACATCCCACCAATGACCTTGAACCCTTGTCTCCTCCCTCCCCTCATAGTCATACACACAGAGCGTTACACTACCCTACCCTTTTTACACCTCTTTGATATTTTTCTTAAATACAAATATATATACTGGAACCATACCGTTACTGTGGCCCCAAAACCGTGATACATACCGAACCACGAGCCCACTGTACTGTTGCACCCCTAGCGCATACTCAGTTAAAATGTTGAGAATTGTCATTCTCACAGAAATATTTGATTATTTTATACTGTAAGTGACAGGTTTGAATAGTGTTTGCCAATGTTTTTTTCTCTTTACGTTCAGTGAATAACAATATTAGGTTTAAACAAATGGGAAAACCAGAAGGGAATAACGCTCGTCTACTGTCCTCTTTTTATTAAGAACTCATAGTTATTATCGGTATCTCTGAGACCGGACACTAAGGTAATCTGAGTCCCCTCTGTCCTGCTCCAGGCTGCGGAGGAGTCGACAGCACTGCAAGAGCTGCCGCTGCTGGTGCAGAGCCTGACCAAGAAAGTGGGCGAGGCAGAAGAGCGCTACAGTCTGCTCCAGGAGCAGTGCGACAGCCTCAAAGACCTGCTGGTGTCAGAGAAGGACCAATACCACCAGAAGGAGACCATGTACAAGCAGAACGTAGGTTCCAGAGCCATCCATTACTGGGGCTGCATATTGGGCAGGATCTCACGATTTGATTTTGATGCAACGGGTCGTGATTTGATTAAAGATTGATATATTAACAATGTGTACAGCATGAGAATGTGTATTGTTTCCTACTTTTCAGTATGTCAGATGTACAAAAATATTTCAGAAAATAGATTTCAATTCATTTGTGGCTGGTGGTTGGGGTATAGTGGTACATTTATGTAATTCTTGTCTCCCCACTTAAGATGTATGAACTCTTTGGATGAGACCAGCACTGTTTTTGTCACCAGCCGCTGTTTATCCGTTTAAAAGATAAATGCTTATTCTCTTTGAAAACATTTTTTTTTTTTTTTAGATCCAGACATTCAAAGACATAATCTTGGCGAAGGATAACAAGCTGACGGAGGTTAACCAGATGCACGAACAGGAGCTTTTTAAGCTCGCAGCCAAGTCTGATGCCAGCACTGACTTGGAACAGGTACCATCAACAGATGACAGATGGCTAATTAGAAAAGGGCACATACTGCACATACTGTAGTTCTCCAATCATTTATACACACACACACCATCTAGTAGGAAATGCAACATTTTGTATTTGCCTTGGTGACACGATTCTGCCAGTACAGTTACTGCTTAGCAACAGTGTAAACATTGAAAAGTAACTCAATTTTGTTGCGATTTTACATCAACGTTGATTTTGACCATTTTATGTAGATTATATGTATTTGCTGTATGTATGGCATAGAATTTCCTGGTATTCATTTGCATTTAAGTCAACATGTTGGCCTACATGTTTTTAATTCGTTTTTTGTTTGTTTGTTTTTTTTCTCTCAGCTTCTAAAGGCTCTGAAACGGAAGCTCCATGAGAAAGAGGAGGTGCTGATGGGAAAAACACAGGTCATTGATGTCCTGCAGGGAGAGGTGGATGGCAGGGACCAGCAGATCAAGGTTCTTTTTTCTGTTTCTGGTCTACTATAAGGCAACCACTTGATCCATCCCTCTCACTCAGGCACCGTCATATATCGCCTTGATGCATTTAATCGAAAGTTGGCCACTTTAAATGGCGGTTTAATGATCAATTAAATTGTTTGTTTATCTTCTGGCTGCCAATTTGTAAGGGGGGTCCTTGGTGGGATTTTAAAAAGTCAAAATGAAATTAAGTCATAATTAAAACCATTTTTCCTTTTTCCCCTTCTGTCTTTCTGTTTGTTTATATGCCTATCGTCCCCTCCTCGCTGCCCGCAGGAGATGATGGAGCGCCTTCGTCGTCTGCAGGTGGAGCGGGAGAGCCTAGAGTCCAAGCTGGAGGCCGAGAAGCATGTGATGCGGGCGCAGCTCCGCGACCTGATGGAGAAGCAGCAGGCGGAGATACGGAGAATAACCGAGGGACACGAGGCCCAGATAGAACAGACCCGGCAGAGCCTCCTGGGTCAGCTGGAGCAGCTGAGGCAGGCAAACCAGCCTCCTGCAAACCAGCCAGCGGGAGGAAGTGGGGACATGCCAATAGATGCTACTTCTGTGCAACGGCTGTCGGAGCTGGAAGGTTGGAGCTTTACGTCCTACCATGATTATTCGGTGTCTGCAGTGTGTTTAGAATTTGAGCAAGTCATGTTGACATTTAATTATTCTAATTTTTTTATTATATTATTCATTGTTTTCTTTGTTTTATTTTTTTCACGTGGGCATTTACTGGGCTTTTACAATTTTGTTTGGGTTATGGGATTTGAAAGCCATTGTTAGACAGACAGACTTACAAGTTAACTCAAAAGAATGTTTACCTCAAAGGTGCGATACTAAAAGTTGTACGAAAAAGTTTGTCTTCTCTCAATGAATTTTTTAATCTCTGGAAAAGATGGTGTCATGTGTCTGTAAAGTCATGTGTCTCTAATCCCTGGATACCTTTACTTTTTCTTTTGTAGCAAAAGCTAAGCAAAAGACGGAGGAGGCCAGTAAATCAGAAGCCAAGTTTCTGAAGATGAAGGCTTGGTCTAAATCACGGATTAGACAGCTGGAAGAAGAGCTGCGGAAAAGCCAGGTCGGTCTCTGTCAATGCATTCACTCTTGCTGCAAACAAAGGCCAGATAAAAGGTGGTGAAGCGTTGGCAAGTGGTTTATAATAAATACTAAACAGGCGTCACATGTTTGGAATCGCAGCTCCACTAAAACATTTAAGTTTTACAAATATTAGGCCTTAAATCTTCATTTATGAGGTCTTAATTTCAACATTGTCTGTGTAATAGCTGGCTTTAAAGAGCAAAACATAATAATAATTCACTATATTTAACTTCTTTTAGGCCGGAGGAGCCCCACCCGACCTGGCAGCTCTGCGGAGCCGCATCACAGAGCTGGAGGAGGACAGGGAGGACAGCCTTTGGAAACTGGATCAGTATGAGGAGCTCAAAGCTAAGAATGGTACCACACCTAACGTTTTCTGAGCCTTAACAAATCACCAGCGGCAAATGCCTCTCTTTCTGTCTTGTCTGCTTAGTCTAAAATAACAATAATAAACTTTATTTATTAGGGCTCCCCCCTGAAAATCGAGTCTTTATTTTATTCATTTATTTATTTAATTACATTTTTTTGTCTGTCACTGCAATTCAATAATAGGATAAAACAGATAGAAGCTTATAAAATGCATAGGGATAACATTTCAATGAGGAATTATAAATAAGGGGGATCATAAATATATTTTTACATGTGTGAATTGTCCGCGTCCGAAAACGGACCCAGACAGGGCTCTCAGTGCGCCCCGATGGCGGAGAGGAACACGGAGAGCCGTGCCCCATTTCTCTAAATAAAACAACTTAACACAACATGTATGGTTTTGTTCCATATTGTTCCATACGCGCTTGTTTAGTTCCAAAAGGAGATGTAAAATAAAAACACAGTGTTTTTATTTACTGTTATGTACTGTTGGAGAGTGGGACAGGTGTGCAAAATGTGTTCCCTTAACCCCCCCCCATATACAACATGCAACCCAAAGTGGGTTACACTAATAGAAGGCAATTAAATAGTCATGATGATATAGTCCTTGAAGGATTACCTTAATTCTTCAGCGATTCTCAATGAGTAGAAAATACTGTTATTGTTGATTATCTCAGTGTATGTGATATCCTGGAAGTTCTGGACCGTATTTGACTAAGCTGTGTGTGCCAATGTGTGCCATGTAGATATCCTGGAGACGAAGCTGGTCGTGTATGAGGAGCAGCAGAGGACGCTGCAGGCCGACCTGGAGCAGGTCACCAAGAGGGCTGCCTCTCAGGTCAGAAGGCCTCCATGTTTTATTTGATGTACCTTTGGATTTTGTGCTAGTTTGGAATGTTTTTTATTTTTATTTTTTTATATAAATTCTCCTCGTTCTGGAATGAATTGCATTCTTCTCCTCAGGCAAGCGAGTCGGGCAGCGTTGACGACACCCAGAGCCAGGTGCTGGAGTGGCAGGAGATGGTGGCTGAGGCCGTGAGCGCCCGAGACCGTGCCAAGGAGGAGAAGGCCACCATGGTGCTGCGCATATCCCACATGGAGGAGGAGAGGGAGGGTAAGGCCAGAGGCTGATGCCAACACAGCCTGATGGCAGAGTAGTGAGGAGCAGCTAGGTGGAAATACAACCTCACGCCAAGCTGCTCCTCAGAGATAATCCAGGCAAGCAAGTCCAGTATCAGTATCTGTTTGTGGTTGTATTGAAAGAAAACGCTGGTATTTCCCTCTATAATTTTTTTACTAAACCTCACTGATTTCCTCACCCCAGTGGGGAGAAGGATATAGCACACACCTATCCTCCAAAACAGAGCAACACACTCCTCATAACTGAAAAGGAATACTTTGATTGTCTTCCCATCCATTGCATTCATTTCATAAATAATTTATTTGTCCCACCCTTGTAGCAGCGCCATATAGTTGAAAGTGAATTTGCATTTAATTTCCTTTATTATTTGCTCTGTCTGCTGTCTGACTAAGCATGATTATCATTATCTTTTTGCCCCCTCCTACTGTTTCCTCTGTTGTCAACGACGAGCACTTGGTCGGCCCTGTGCTGCCTCCCATCCACCTGGACCTCAGCCCCCCACCACTCCCGCTGCTCCAGGGATGGGGGCAGCCATTCAGAACAGTGTCCCATCAGTTTTGTGCATGCAGGTCCCCTTCCTCCCTCCCCAGTACGGGTGGTGCTCACTGTACTGTCGGCTGTTTGCCCAAACTTGTTTCTACTCTGGGTAAACTACAGGCAGTGCAGTGGCACCTCGTGCTTTAGAAACTGTTGATTGTTTTATTCTTTTCTTCTCTTTTCTGTTGTCGTGCGATTCTTCCCTCTTTCCCTTTCCTTTTTTCCTCCATTCCCGGTCTGCCTTTGTACTGATCTCTTATGTGATCACAGTAAGAGCAGTAGTTTTGAACAGTAGACCAAATATTTTTTAACATACACTGATCAGCCACAACATTAAAACCACCTGCCTAATATTGTGTAGGCCCCCCTTGTGCCGCCAAAACAGCTCTGACCCATCAAGGCATGGACTCCACAAGACCTCTGAAGGTGTCCTGTGGTATCTGGCACCAAGAAGTTAGCAGCAGATCCTTGAAGTCCTGTAAGTTGCGAGGTTTGGCCCCCATGGATCGGCCTTGTTGTTCCAGATGCTCGATCGGATTGAGATCTGGGAAATTTGGAGGCCAAGTTAATACCATGAACTCTTTGCTATGTTCCTCAAACCATTCCTGGACTATTTTTGCAGTGTGGCAGGAAGCATTATCCTACTGAAAGAGGGCATTGCCATCAGGGAATACCGTTGCCCTGAAGGTGTGTACTTGGTCTGCAACAGTGTTTATGTAGGTGGTACGTGTCAAAGTAACATCCACATGAATGCCAGGACCAAAGGTTTCCCAGAATAACATTGCTCGAGCATCACACGGCCTCTGCCAGCTTGCCTTCTTCCCATAGTGCATCCTGGTGCCATCTCTTCCCCAGGTAAACGACACACACACACACACACCTGGCCATCCACATGAGGTAAAAGAAAACGTGATTCATTACACCAGGCCACCTTCCACTGCTTCATCATCCAGTTCTGACCCTCATGTGCCCATTATGGGTGCTTTGGGCAGTGGACAGGGGTCAGCATGGGCACACAGCCCCATACACAACAAGCTGCAATGCACTGTTTGTTCTGACACCTTTCTATCATAGCAGCATTAACTTTTTCAGCAATCTGTACTACCGTAGCTTTTCTGTGGGATCGGACCAGACGGGCTAGACTTCGCTCCCCACTCCCATGAATGAGCCTTGGGCGCCCGTGACCCTGTCGCCGGTTCACCGGTTGTCATTCCTTGGACCACTTTTGGTAGATACTAAACACTGTATACTGGGAACACCCCACAAGACCTGCTATTTTGGAGATGCTCTGACACAGTCATCCAGCCATCACAATTTGGTCCTTGTCAAAATCGCTCAGATCCTTACGCTTGCCCATTTTTCGTGCTTCCAACAAATCAACTACAAGAACTGACTGTTCACTCGCTGCCTAATATATTCCGACCCTTGACAGGTGCCATTGGAACGAGAAGATCAATGTTATTCACTTCACCTGTCAGTGGTTTCAATGTTGTGGTTGATCAGTGTGACATTCTCTTCTTACTCTTGTGGTGGTATGTCTGTTTTCACTAACCCTAGGAAGTGGACTAGCATGTGTAAACCCCTCAAAGTAACTATGAAGGAATTCTAGAACTAGTTACATTTCAGCCTTCCTCCGAAGCGTCTATCTCCATCTTGTGTTAGGTGATACAGCAACATGTGTGCAGGTGGCAAGGGTTGAATAAGCTCAATTAAATAACTAGAATATTGGTCAGTTAAATCAGGTAATGGCACACTGTTTACTCGTATTGCCACTGTGGTATTCATTCTTACTTGCATGAATCTTCACTTGATGCAGGCCTGTGAAAATATATTACGACTTCTTGGTCAAGTAGGATCATGGCAAGTTCATTTGAAAGTATTAACAAAGACATGCAACACATACAACTTTTTTGTAGTTTTTTTATAATCAACTGCATGAAAATGTACAAATTGGAGAGGCCTGCATCATAGTATAGCAAACATCTCAATGTAAGTATTCAATAATCTCAGTCTATCCCAAGGGATAAACAAATCGCAAATTGGGTTTCTGCATTTAAGGGCTCTGATGTCACATATCACTGCAGCTTGCTGCCTCCCAACTTGTGAGTATGATTCTGAGGCACAAACGGAAGAGAACAAACACAGTGGAGACCAGAAGTATTCTTCTCAGCAAGATTGGCAGTTGAAGTTGAACTGTTTTTGCCTTCTAAATGCAACTCAAGTCTCTCTCCTGTCCTTGCAACCCTCCTTCAATATTCATCCCAGTGCCGTGGTCAATGTCGACAAACTGCACCGTGTAGTTGTCGAACGTCCTCATTTAAACCTGCACTATGTCACTTTATTTTTTTTATTTATTTTTTTTTCTCATTTTAGATATTCAGTGCTTTCTTTTCGACATTTATAAAAGGCAAATGCAGACCTTGTACATACCAGAAGTGTCTTAAGCACAATCAATTGGACCTGAACAGTGCTAGATGTGTTAAGACGACTTACAAGTGCTCTTAAAAGGTAACATAATGCCGGTTCAGTCGTCTGCTCCCTAGTGGCAGAAATTCTTTCTTCGGATAACCTAAAAGTTAGGTTTGCTATATTTCAACCCAGGCCTTATTAAAATGGCGTTTCCCATCGTCTATAGCTGTTCACAGCACAAACTCGCGAAACACTTAACTTACTAATGAGGAAACCGTGCTATAAACTGTTATAAATTATGGGAACCAACATCTTAATAAGGCCTGAGTTGAAAAATGGTAATCCTAGCCTTAAATGGCCTCCATTTATACTGCATGTTGAAATGACTCTTGTTACAGTATTGTTAGAATAACACCAGCAATATTTCAGCGAAAATAAACTATTCTTTCTTGCCTACATTGACCACTGCACGCCACTAGACACAGTCATTAAAACTCCCTCTCTTCTCACCAACCCTTTGGCTTGAAGCTCCTCCCCTATCTCTCCTCTAATCCACCTCAATTCCTGCCTGATGTCACAAAACAGATGGGAACGTTGTTTTGCTCAAATTGCTTTTTGATTGATAAGTTTACCATTGCCTTGCTTCCAACCCCACACTGCTCAATGCCTGAATATACAGAAAATTAAACCGTGTTTCCCCTCCGACCTCTGCACTGTCCTTTTTTTGAGGTGATTGTTATGTTTGCTCTGCCCCATTGCTCTTAAAGTACGATAATAGCTTTAATTATGACTTAACAGTCATGACAGTGAGCCCATCCCTTCTTACCACCGAGTCCCCTGTGTATTTTAATGCAACCTGTCTTTCCAGCGCAGTGCTTGTTAGGTTGTGCATGGCTACAAACCAGAATGTTGCTTTTGTAACCACTTGCCTGTTTACGCTTGCAGACACTTAGATGTATAATACATACAGGTAGTACACACAGACACTTTGGGAGGTTGGCGTGCCTTTTTGTTGTCATTTTTCCTTCCTTCTCTTTGCCTGGCTCCTTTTCTTTTCTCAGTCTGTTCAGTCTTCTCATATAAACTTTTTCTCAATTTCTTGTCTTTGTCGCAGAACCTCTGTAGTGTTCTCCATCTCCTCTTCCCATCACATCCACCACTGCCTCTCTTCTCCCTCTGTTCTATACCTTTCTTTCATTCATTCTCCCATCATTCATCAGTCTCCTTTTTTATATCACTGCCAACCCCCCCCCCCCCCCCCCCCTCCCAACTCCCAACATAAGTGAATACATCTATGATCCAACCCCCGACTCTTCCCCTTCCCCTGTGGCACAAAACTGATTGAGGATGACTGGTTCTTTCCTGGCTGCTCTGATCCAGCGCTGGCCAGTCGGCAGCAGGAGTTGGAGGAGCTGGCCCAGGCCCACGGGCTTGGCCAACACAGGGCCAAGAAGCTGTCGGCTCCATCCCAGCGCAGCCTGCAGGTAAGCACGGTGCTTTCTACCAGGTGGAACCCACCAGGTTAAGTCAGATGTATTATAT
Source organism: Zeus faber (assembly GCF_960531495.2). Taxonomy (NCBI): domain Eukaryota; kingdom Metazoa; phylum Chordata; class Actinopteri; order Zeiformes; family Zeidae; genus Zeus; species Zeus faber. The sequence continues at coordinate 24,137,196 of NC_137190.1, read as the reverse complement.
TTATATTTCTACCCACTATGTAGGATGTCGGGGTGTGAGAAGATTTTGATACAGTTGATTGTTTGTTTCTTTGAAATAATACAATGATTCTCATATTAAAGCAGCACGGAGGGTGGGGGGTCCAGTAAAAAAGTAAAAATTGGCGGACAATGCCCTAATATTTTAATATTGTCTGATAATGGTTAATGATCAGTTAGCCAGGGTCAGCTATCGGTCAGAAAATAATTCTAAATAAGCATCCCTACACCAGAATGCAGAACGGCTCCACGTCTCATCACGATCGGGACACACGGAGTGCTATGTTCCCCTTATTTAACATTATAATTTGTAAAGTCCAGTTAAAAAAAAAAAGACCCTAATAAAAAAAAATGGGGTGCAATGCCCTATTATTTTAATATTGTCTTATAATGGTTAATGATCAGTTAGCCAGGGTCAGCTATCGGTCAGAAAAAAAATTCTAAATTAGCATCCCTATACCAGAGCCAAACATCAAGGATGTCACGTAGTGCCGTAAAGCACACACGAGAGCCTCGTACCCGAACACAGAAGTTACATTGTGCAAGAACAGGTGTTTTGGAGGGTGGATGGGAATGAAAGAGGTGCCATTCACCATGTTACAAGTTGGTGTACCATCAAAATAATTCTGAAGCTGTCATTTTTAGGTACGAAAATTAAATAGTGTTGCTTTGAAAGTAGCAATAGTTAATTTAAGGAATATTGTAGGTTGTTGTCTGGCATTCAACATGCCTAACCCCACCTTCTAGGTTGTATTACAGTATAATATTTAGGGATGTGTTTTGGCGGGGTCTCTTGATTTGATTTTGATACAAATGGTCATGATTCAATATTGATATTGGCTGATATGATTCTATATCAATTATTACAATTATGACAATTTATACATATTACTATCTGACGTGCATTACAAACATATTGCACAAAGGAAATTCCATCTAATACAGAAATGTAATATTTAAATTCATTTGTGACTATGGTTGTGTTTAATTTAAGTGGAAATGGTTGCACAACAAAACACTTCAGAAATTGAAACAATAGATGATTTTTTAATTAAATTATAATTGATTTATGTGTTATTTTTTAACCCAGCCCAATTAACAATTCTCATTACAGTATCTGTACAGTTAATTTAAGGAAAATTGTTTGTCTGAAGTTAAACACGGCCCCGACCTCCCCTTCTAGGTTATATTACAGTATTGTGTAATGCGATAATTGTATCTCATGTTTTGTTACGCTTCAAAAACGAAAAAATAAAATAAAAATACATTGCTGTATTAATTATATGGAAATGTGTTGTAATATTGTGAATCATGACCCGTTTCATATTGCCAGATTCTTGGTTTACAATTGGTAAAGATATTGTAAATGTCTGAGCCTAAATAGTCAGGAAAACAAAACACTATTGTCACTCATTATTTTCCTTGACACTGTTGTGCTTAAGGCAAGTTAAACCTTCCTCACAGGAGGACTTTGAGTTTGATGGGCCGCTGCCTTTCCGGGAGCCCCGCAGTGGCTCAGAGAGCACCACTCCGATGGAAGGGGAGAACATGGGAGGTTGGTGGCCCGAGTACAGTACCCCTGACACAGGTGTGAGAACCGCTAGACAGTTTCCACTAGCATGCACGTTGTCATCCACTCACCATTCTGTAAAACTTAAGTTGCTGTTTGGTTGACCTTTGTTTTTGGTTTTTCCAGAGGGGGGGATACTTGACACATTTATCACCATTACTGTTGGCTGCTTGTTTCTCAAGTGTTGGGTTGTGGTCATTGGGTTTAGTTTTTGTAAACTAACCCATTGCATTTCGGTGTGAGTATGAAACATTGGGTTTTCTTGAAGAGAAATGTGCATCTCTGTTCATCTCGCTTGATTTGGTTTGTGCCATTTGGACTTTCCCAGTGGTTCATATTTTTATATAGCATCCCAAATGGAGCTTACCTCTCTCTGGCAAGTAATCAGCCCCGAAACCCTCATTGAACACCCAATATTTACATTTTTCATTCCATTCAATTTGAAGAAGCTTGTTGAACATGTGCATGCTGGTTGAGCTGGATAGTATTTGGCTTGGTCAAGTATGGTCCATTTTATATGCACTGAACTCTTGTCAGATCATGTAAATGTAGGTGGGAGGATACTGCCCATCTCTGGTAAGTGTTTGTTGTTCTCATTCTTTTTGCTTGTTATTGTTTTGCATGCCCTGATACTCATTTTCCTCTCATTTCCTTGTGTCATCCCACTGGTTGTCTTGTGAGGTGCCGTTGGTTGAGGAATAGAAAACCAAAAAACACTAAAGGAATTACCACAAGTGGAGAAAAAAAAAATAATAATTACAAAGTAAAAAGGCCACTCAAGATGGAAATTCAAAACAGATTTCCTACTGTTTTTTGGTTCCTCTTATCCTTTCACACATTCACTTACATTTTAATTCATTCTCACTATTTGTCAATGAATATCTTTATCCTTCTTTTTTTCCTTCATCAAGCCTTCCACCCACATGTTTCCGATGTCATTACAGTGATTTAAAAATAAATAAAGTGACTGAAGAAGAAGAATCTTTAATTGTCACACAACACACCACACTACAGCACTTGCATACACACACACACACACTAACAACCAGTTATTATTAATTCTGTTTTTGTTTTCCTCTGTAACACCCTCTGTCACATATCTCTGTTTCATAGATGGATTGCGGTCCGTTGTTGAGGAGTTGGAGCTTGAAAGGAACCAGTTACAGGAGCAGATCCTGGGCCTGGAAGAGCGCTGTCAGGATTTAGAGGATCGGCTGCAGCTGCAGGCTCGTATCGAGGCACTGCAGGTAAATACACTTCACTGCTGTTCTTTTAGTTTTTTTTCTTATTGATTGTGGCTTTCATAGCATCAGTGAGTGAACTAATGCTATATTATATTAATATTTTTAATAAACTCTTTAACATTTGGAGAGTTAGGCCTGTGCTCACAAAAACATACACATTTTCTCCTGTTTTATGCATTACTTTTGACTTCCCCTGATATGTGATTTTCGATGGTTTAAATTTCAAAATCCATTCACTATGCATGTTTGCCCTGAGGACTAGGATTTTGTAACAAGCCCTTCTAACACAGGTCACGTTTGATGTAAATGAAGATGGGCAGCCATATTGTGTCTCTCAGGTGTGTTTGTCTGTGTGCGCTAGAGAGCACCTCTGGCGGTGAAGGCTAATGATTTGGTGTGCTTTTATTAATTTAACACGTACTTTGTTTACGTCTTGCAATCAAAGGCTTTTGTCTTACCACAAATTCACCGGGTGTTGCTATGTTCGGCTTTGTTGCAGAACTATTTTACGGTGTTTAATTAAACACTGTATCAGACCAAGCCGAAATGCTCTTTAAGTATGAATTGATATAGCGATGCAATAAATAGCTCAGTTGCTGCTTGTTTTACCTCTATCTTTTGTGCCGTTAGAAAGAATTTCTCTGTTGCATAAATTGATTATTCTGCCCATATCTACATTCACTGCAGAATGAGTCAGAGAGACTTCAAGGCCAGCTTGCTAACCTCCGGAGTCAGCAGAGCAGAGATGCAGAGAAAAACCAGCTAATGGTCACCAGCCTCAATGAACAGCTGAAGGGGTAAGCTATATTTTGTTTGTCCAAAGACTGCAGCTTTAAGGGACATTTTTAATATTGTCACAAATGCATTTGGATTTGTTTGATTTTAATTTATTTTAACTAGACAACCCAACATAATTTGTTTAATCCAAACATTTTAATACATTCTGGTTGGTTCTGTTTTTTTTTTCTTAGGCTGAGTGATACACAGGAGTGCCTGGAAAGCTCACTCATTGAGAAGGAGAACACAATAGCGCAGACCTCTGAGAAACTTGAGCTTATTAGCAGCCTGCGAGAGAATTTAAGGGAAAAGGAGATCCAGTTCAAAGATGCTTCTGACAAACTTCTTCACACTGAGCAAGATGTAAGACTTTTACCTCTGATCTATCAGTGTCCATTATTTAATGAAAAATATTAGTGTTATAAATTATAATAATCATTCTTTTTTGCATTTCCTCAGCTCATGGAAGTTTCCAAAAAATCAAGTGTGTTTGAGAAACAATGCTCCGAATTAAAGATAGAGGTTGTAGACCTCACACAAAAGCTCAGTGTGTTTAAGGAGAAGGTAGGTTTTCATTAATACAATGTTTAATCATTTTAAATCTATTGACCAACCAATACCAATATTGCAAATGGATTGCTATGAATTGCCATCTATTTGTATTCAATTAATATTCATATTTGCATCTTATTTTGTTGGTATTTATCAATATATAATAATCCTCTGCTGCATACTAATTATATTATTTTGCTTTTCCTCTTCAAAACTAACAGACACAAAAGCAAGAGGTCACCATTGAAACATTACAAGCTGAGCTTGACCAAACAAATGATGAGCTAGATAAACTCAACACCACCCACTTAGAAGAACGGGCGCAGCTCATCCATGACCTTCAAAGCTGTGAGCGGGAAATTGATAGTCTCAAAGACGTCCTGTCGGACAAGGAAAATGAGATATCCTCCCTGTCTGGTAACATGGTGGAATATACAGAGCAAATCGCAGTGCTGGAACAGGAGGTCAGGCTCAAGGAGGAGGAACTACTTCGTACTGAGAATGCACTGAGTAAGGCAGAACGAGAAGCGAAGATCATCAGAGGCTCACAGGATGCAGATCAGCAAGTTCTCAATTCCAACATGACAGAGTTGGTAGAGAAACTCAAGGATGCAGAGACTGAGTTGATCAAGGTTAAAGAGGAACAAGAGTGTAAAGTGGCCGAGGTTGAAGAGCTGTCCATGCTGGCCAGAGAGGATAAGAAGTCCCTTCAGCATCTGCGAGGGGAGCTCCAGAAACAGTCTTTGAGCCATCGTAGTTACGTTTCTGAATCTGAAACCCAGATTTCCTCTCTGAGGGAGCAGATTAAATTGTCAGATCATGAACTACATGTGAAGTCAGAGGAACTCATCCTGCAGCTCAAGGACAAAAATTCCAGCAATGAGAAACTTCAGCAACATCTTCACGATAAAGAACAGGCGTTTGAGATGGAACTCGAGTCCTTAAAGGAAGAACGCAACAAGCTCTTAGCAAAGGTGGACAAGCATAATGAAGATGTGCGGATACTGTCCAAACAGCTAGAGGAACAACTACAAAGCCAAGAAAGTCTAAAAACAGCGATGCAAGGAAATCTAGAAACAATTTCCTCATTGGAGGACCAGCTAATGACCAATCAAGAACAGGCTGAAGCTGAAAGACAGAAATTCAGAACTGAATTGCAAGCTCGGGATTCAGAAAATAAGAAGCTGGGACAACAACTCCAAAGTAGATCTGAAAACCTCTCCAAGCTCAAGAACCTCTTAAAAAACACAAAAACTGAAAAACAGCAATTGCAAGATAACATTAATGGCTTGACTGAGCAACTTGATTCACAAAAGCAGCATGTAGAACAACTTAATGAAAAACTCAAAACTAATCAGCAGCTGACCTGCAGTTTGGAGCACCAAGTAATTTGCCTTACAAAAGAGAATGAGATACTTCAGCTGGGAGTGACTGAAAAGACCCAAATCATTTCTGAACTTACAGTTGATAAGGAATCCCTGCAAATCGAGATGCATGCCTTTAAAGCACAGCTTTCAGAAAACGGCAACATTATTCAAGGGCTACATAGAGACAAGGAGGAGTTGAGTGTTAAAAATAATGAGCTGAACAGAGTCTTTGAGCAAAGTGCACAGTCCATCTCAGAAACTCTGCTTGAGAAAACAAATGAGTGTTGTCATCTCAACCAACTTCTAAAGGACAGGAGGGAGGAGGTCACGCAACTCCAAGAGCAAGTTCACGGTGTGATGTCTCAACTCGAGGATCTCCAGCATGGCATACAGGAAAAAGAACAGACAGCCAATGCTCTCAGTGCAGAACTAGAGGCCCGGCAAAATCAGCAAATACAACTTGAGGAAACATTAGCTCTGCTTCAGGAGGAACATTCATGTCTAAAATCTGGGCTAGTGGAGAAAGATGTGTTGTGGAATCAGAAGGAGGAGGAACACACCAATTTGCAGAATAAAATTGCGGCACAGACTGATATTATTTCAAAGCTGGAAACTGAGGCGGAATCCCTTCACAGGGAATGCTCACAGTTTCACCAGAAAATGACAGATAAAGAGGAAATATTGAAGAATGCAATGCAAGAATGTCAAAAACACAAAGTAGAACTAGATAGGGCGAATGAAACCGCTATGACACTACGCAGTCAAGTTTCTGTCACGGAGGGCAATGTCACAAAACTGGAATCTGAAAAGGCAGAAATGAAAACGAGTCTAGACAATTTGAACACAGAGAACATCAGGTTGGACAAAGCGCTGGAGCAGAGGCAAACTGAAATAGCTGGTTTGCACAGCCACATCAAGGCATTCACTGAGCAAGAGCACCAGCTTCGCACTGCCTACGAGATGAGAGAAAGGGAACTTACTCAGCAAATTAAGGTTGCATCTGAACTTGATGAAAGAATTAGGGCAGCTCTTGATAACAACTCAAACCTAAGCATTAAGATTAACAGTCTTACAGAGGATAATCAGAAGCTACAAGAACAATTGACACAGAAGACACAGTCAGTCTCTGAGCTCGACACAGAGAGGAATTTGCTCCAGGAGAAAATTTCTGGCCTTGAAATGCAACATTCTGAAAATCGCAAAATTATTGAAGGTCTATTGAAAAACAAAGAAGATCTTGCATTAGCAGCACAGGAATTAAATAGTGTCCTTGAGCAAAACAAATTCACCAATGCAGAGAATTTGCTGGTGAAAACGACAGAATGTCAGAATCTCTCGGAAGCATTGAAGATGAGAGAAGAGCAAGCTGCAAGTTTACAAGGGCAAGTGGACAGCTCGACAGAGCAAGTCAAACAGCTCTACGTTTTAATGAATGAGAAAGAAAAGGCTGTGGCAGAACATTGTTCCAACATGGAAGCCAAGGAGCGCCAAGTAATGCAGCTCCAGGAAACATTGTCTCTTCTTCAGGAACAAGGCTCTGTCCTTAAGTCAGGCTTGATGGAGAAAGACACAATGTATCGGCAGAAAGCCGAGGAATGTTCAACTTATCAGATTGAATTAACGCGACAGAAAGATCTCATATCCAAGATGCAGCATGAAACTGAGTCACTCAGGGAGGAGTGTTCGGAGCTGCACCGGCAAATAGACGAAAAAGTGCAGTCCTTAAGTTATATAACACATGACTTTGAAAACCACAAGGATGAGTTGAATAAACGTAATGAATTTGTGGGGTCACTTACCAATCAGATCAGTGCTATGAAAGAAAATAGTGCCCAGATGGTCAATGAAATAAGCAACCTTAAGACCACTGTTGAGAAAATATCTGCCAAAAACTGTCAACTCCTACATGAAGTGGACCAAAGTAAAGTGCAGATATGTCATCATGGAGAAAATATTAAAACTCTGAGTGAGCAGAATTCAGAAATAAAATTAGAACTTAAGAAATCAGTGACGGAGCAATCCATGTTACTCGAAAAACTCACAAATCTCAAATCCATAGTTTCTGATAAGGACAACCAGGTAGATAACTTGAGAGAAGAACTAAAAGCGGCATGCTCATTAAAGGATAGACTTGGTTTAATAGTAAAGGAAAAAGAAGAGTCCCTAAAACAGCAGGAGTTGTATCGCCAACAATTACAGGTAAAGTCTGTTGAAGTCGAGGGCCAGACAAACCAGCAGTCAGTGGTCATCACCCAGCTTCAGACTCAAGCTCAGACTCTTCAACAGTGTCTTCAGAACAAAGATTTATTGTTGCAAAAGACTGAGAAAGAGCTTGGTATTATCCAAGAGGAATGTAATGGAGAAAATGACAAATTAAAACATTTGCTTAATTCTAAATCAGAGACTATAGCAAGACTCAATGGAGAATTGAGCGAAGCAGCTGAAAAGAATGAAGAACTTAGCAATAGGATAGCAGAATATGAGAGTCAGTTGAAAATGACAGTTGACAAAAATCTCACTTTAGGAACACAAGTTTCAGAATTTGAAGAGTCCATCTCAAAGTTAAGAAATCAGGTTGAAACTCTATCTTCAGAGTCGTCCATTTTAAAAGAGACTTTGAAGGAAAAAGATCAGTTTATTCTTGAATCTCAAAACCTCAATTCAAAGTTGGAATCCAAAGAAGCAGAATGTGAAAGTGTGAAAGAGCAGCTTTCCCATCTTCAAGAGTCTGTAGGAAAGCTCAACAATGGCCTCCAAGCACATAAGTCTGAAATAGCAAGCTTGAAACAAGCTGTGGAAGAAAAGGAGGCAACTCTGTTGACCCAGTCAAAATCTCTTCAAGATATGCAAGCAAAAGCAGACGAGGCTTTGCTGTTTAAAGCCCAGTTCATGGAGATTACTGAGTTGGTATCTCAGCTCCAGAGTCGGATTCTCCTGTTTTCCACGGAGTCTGAAGAGAAGCACCTTGCCTTTAATAACCTCCAAGAGAAATACGCAAGTCACTTAGAGGAGTTGCAAGATGTTAGAAAGAAACTGTCTCAAAAGACTGATGAGGTGGCAAGTCTATCTAAGTCCCTGGGTGACAGCAAGGGTGAACTTGAGAAATCGGAAGCCACCATAGAGACCCTGAGAAATGAGTTGTCAGCAATCAAAGAGGATATTCAGACAACTCAAGACCTGAATTCCAGTCTCTCACAGCAAAAAGAAGAAGCTTTTGCTAATCACCAAACTAGCATGTCATCGTTGACTGTCGAAATAGAGAGGCTGAAATCACAGCATGTTCAGGTTGTCGCACAGATGAATGCGCTGACTGAAAACCTTGAGCAGAGAGAAATGGCACTTCATGCCATTAACAGTCAGTACACAGCTCAGGCCAAACACACAGCCCACCTTGTTTCAGAAATGGAGAAGCTTGAGGAACAAAATAAAAGGCTTCATAAGGAAATTGGCTTGTCAAAAGAAGAATACCTGACAAATATAAATGCTGCCAATAATGAAAAAATGCATTTGCAACAGGAGCTTCACAAGTTTGTTGCAGAAAAGGATGAGTTGGAAAGAAGATGCAGTGAAAAGACAAGGGAACCGCTGGAGGAGTTGCAGCTTCAAATGCAGCAGCAGTCCAGAACCATGAATGAAACCATCGAGAATGTGATGTCCGAGAAGGAAAAACTTCACGTTGAGGTTAGTGTCAAGGGGGAAGAAATCAGTGAATTGAAAGCAAAAATTCATAAAATAGAGCAGATTCTACAGGATTCAGAGAAAGAGTGGCTATTAGTACTTGAAAGGGAAACAAAAGATAAAAATCTCCTTTCAGAGCAGTTGAGAAGTGTTGAAAATGAAATGAAGTCCAAAGATTTTAAAGTTAACGCATTGAAACAAGACCTAGACAATTTGCAAGAAAAATTATTAGAGGCAGCCTCAGCAATCAGGATGGGCTCTGAACAGCTTATGGCGAAAGAGCTGGAGGCGTCAGCAATAAGAGTCCAATTTGAAAATATATTAGTTTCTGTCCAGGAGAAAGATAATGAGAATAAAGACTTGCAAAAGGTCTTACTCGCAAAGGAAAGTGAGATACAAAAACTCAAAACTAGTGAAAAGGTTGCTGATAGAGAATTGTCCGTTTTGTCACAAACTATGTCAGAGAGATTGGCAGCATCAGATGTAGAAAAGAAGTCCTTGCAGCTCTTGATAAAACAGTTAAAGGAGAATCATCACACTGAGCTAGAATCTTTAAGAAGTGAACTAGACAACACTTTGGTACAATTGCAGAAGACCCTTAAAGAAGCAGAGATAAGGCAGGATGACAAATGTCAACAGATTCATCGACTACAAGAAGCAGCTGAGCAGTTGCATGCACAGCTTCACAACGAATCAGAAAAATTGAAAGAAGCAGCCGCTAAACAGTTTTTCCTAGATAATGAATTCCAAGCCAAAGATGAACGAATGAACTGCATGAGCATTCAGATAAACCAGCAGAAGGAATTGATTGCTGCACTCAGTCAACAACTAAAGGACAAGGATATATCCATAGCCCAAGTCATGGAGTCTGCCTCAAATGAAAGAATGAAACTATCTGAAGAAAAATCTGCTATACAAGCGGAACTGGAGAGCGTGGAACGTGCACACAAAAGTTCAATGAAAAGGCTTGAGGATATATCAAAGCAATTGGATGAACGCGTTTCGCTCTCTCAAAGTGAAGATGAGGCAAAGACAGAAAATTGTGAACTAATACAAGAAAATGATACTCTTAGAGGGGAACTTGGAAAGCTATCTAAAGAAAAAGATGCAATGAAGAAGAAGCTTCAGGCTGCTCTTGTTGTCAGAAAAGATCTGCTGAAAAAGCTGGAGCAGTACAAAAGTCTAAAAGAAGCGATTGTGGAAGATGAAAATGAGGTATCACTTTTACGGGACAGGTTGCAAGAAATGACATCGGAAGCTGAAGCTACAACAAGGAAGTATGAAGAAAGTATTGCACTTCTCGAGAACAAAATCTTTGAGAAAGAAGAGGATATGTGTAAACTAGAAAGAGAGAGAAAAACCGTAGAGACCGAAAAACAAACTTTGCAAGCGGCATTAAATGAGAAAGAACTTTGTTTGACAGAAACTCTGCACACTCTAAATGAAAAGAGCTCTTTCCTCACGGAACTACAGGCCAGTAAATCAGAGAAAGAGGTTGTCTTCGAACGTGACAGACAAGACATGACGCAAAAATTGCAAAAGCTTCAGAACGAGTTGAAAAAAAGCGAAGACATTTTAAAGAGGAATTCCTGCTCCGCCGCCGTTTTTGAAAACGAGATTGCGCAGTTGAAACAAGAAAAGGCAGCGCTGCAAAAAAAGGCTCAAGCCGCCTTGCTGGCACGCAAAGAAACTATAAAGAAATCTCAGGGAAATGAAAAGAAGTTACTACAGGAGCTATCTGAATTGAAAGACGACTACAAGGCTCTTTCGGAACGGCATTGTCAGCAGACCACTGAGGTGAATAATCTCCAGTTGAAGTTTGACCACCAGAGTAGAGAATTGAAGGAAAGTCATGTTGCTTTATCCCAGCGAGATGAAATGAATACTTTGAGACGACTTGTTGAGCGGAAGGATAACACGTTGCAAGACGTGACCGTGTCTGAAAAAGAAAGTCAACGTCACCCACTTTCAAACTTAGAATCTGAATATGAAGTTGTTAAATCCAAATTAGAGGCCATCTCTACTGAGATGAGAATTAAAGATGAGGCTCTTGTATCCTTGGAGCAGAGCTCGCAGGAATTGGTTTTGAAAGTAAAAGTCGTTGAGAACGATTTGGAACTCTCTCTTGCGAAGATAAAAAATCTAACTGGGGAACTCGACAAATACCAGCAGGCACTCGTGGGGGCGGAGTCAAGGAGTCGACAAGAGAAACAATTATTAACGGATGAAAACCAAACGTTACAAAGCCAATTAATCATTCTACAGGCTACAGTTGATGAGTCTCAACGGCGTGTAAATGCCGTTACTTCTGAAAAACAACAGCAGCATCACATTCTGACTGGAGAAAAAGCTGCTCTTCTTGAGAAAATGGATCTAATGAAAGTGGATTTCCAGGCAGCACAGGACACAATATTACAAAAATCCTTAGAAATTCAAGACCTTCAAAATGTATTAACAGACACACAGCAGAAACTTAACGAGGAAAAATATGTTTTGGTGAAGGAACTTGAAAAGGCACAATTGTGTTGTGCGGAAAAGGAAAGCAACAAGCTGCACACAGAATTATTACAACAAGAAAAAGAAAAGGCTTTCAGATGTGTCGTCCAACTTAGAGATGAGGTTGAAGCACTGAATACTCAGCTGAGGGAGGCGAAGGAACAAAATGAACTGCTTCATCAAAATCTACCAATAAAACACGAGGGATATTGTCAACAAGAAAATATGGGCAAACAGGAGGTCAGGTCTCTGTCCGAATGTCCTGAAACACTCGACAAGAAGAGAGATGATGCCTTGTTGATTTCTCAGTCCCTGGTTGCAGAAAAGGAAGAACTGATTTCAACCCTGGAGCAGCAACTACAGCGGCAAATTCACTTTCATGAAATTGCAATGGAAAAAATGAGAACCCAAGTCAATGAGCTTCAGCAGAAGTCTCAACATGATTTCAGTAAAGACACCGATCAGGAGGACCAAAGCAAAACTGCTCTTTTAACTCGGAAGCTTCAGGCAGCCTTACTTTCTAGAAAAGAACTCATGAGGGAAAATACTACACTTAAACAACAGTTAGAAAGGCTGACAGTCAAACACGACGAAAAGCTAGCACAGTCTTCTATCTTGGAATCAACTGTGTCCAAGTTGAAGCAACAGAATGCAGATATCGAAAGTGCCGTGTCTTCCTTGAGCAAGGAAAAGGAGACGCTTATTGCTGAAGTTGATCGCATCCTTAATGATAATCACAATCTATCAGCAGCCTGTGAAAGCCTGAAACTGACCATAGAAAATATCACACAGCAAAAGCAGGCCTTTTCATGCCAGCTTGAGTCGCTTAAGGACTCCCAAACAGTGGAGTTATCAGAATGGAAGACAAAGCACTCAGAACTCAAACAAGAGTATGAATCCCTTTTACAAGCTTATGAAAATGTAGGTAGTGAAATGGACAAGATAAGACAGCTTTTGGAGGCGGCCAAAATCGAGAAGCAGGATTTCCTCCGTCAAGTGCACAAACTCGAAATTGAGAGAGGGGGCCTAGAATTGCAAGCTAGGGAGTTTGAAGAAGAAAACGCAGAAATTAAAGAGAAGATGCGCAAGTTTGCTAAAGTAAAGCAGCAGAAGATTGAAGAGCTGGAGGAGGAGAATCAGAAAACGAGAAAAGACTTAGATGAAAAACTTGATTTGGATGAAAAACAGAAAACCAGAGTGGATGAATTGACTGTCAGAAATCAACAATTGGAATCTGAGATCAGCAACCTTCAAGAATCGTCAAAGGTACTGATAGAGAAGCTAACAGAGGTTCAGGCTGAGAATGGCAAACTGTCAGAAAACATAAAAGAGGCGAGCTCCCAATTAGAAAAATGTGAGTTTAATTCAAAGTCATGCAAGGACAACATGCAAATTAAACTCGATGAAGCACTCAAATTGAATAATTCACTCACTGTGCAGATTGAGTCACAGAAAACTGAACTTGGTGCACAGCAGCAAATCAGTGAATTATTAAAAGAGGAGAAGCAAAATCTATCTTCAAAAATTGACCAAATACAGAATGAGCATGAATTTCAATTGGGAGAGAATGATAATGCCACTAAAGATCTTCAAGATATCATTACCAAGCACAGTCAGGACACTATAGGCCTCAATGAGAAGGTTAGGATATTGGAGGATGACAAGTCTCTTTTGCAAGAGGAACTTGAAAACGTTCAAGAGATTTCTGATAAAGTCAAAAATGAAAATGAATATTTAGAAACGGTAATTCTCAAAAACTCAGAAAGAATTGATGAATTGACTGAGTCGGTCAATGTTTTGCAAAACCAAAACGTGCAGCTCTCTGCCCAGTTGGCAGCTACTAAGGAAAAGGTCACTCACGTTTGCCAAGAAAAAGAGGCGCAGCAATTGAAATTAGTGAAAGAGTGGGAGGAGAAGCTCAAAATGGTCCAGAGAGGAAATGAAGGGTCCAAAAATGCAAAGAAGGAGCTGCAAGAGCTCCTTAAAGAAAAACACCAGGAAATCAAACAACTCCAGCAAAACTGTATTGAATACCAAGAACTGATTTTAGATTTGGAAAGATCCTGGAAGACCTCACAATCTGCCTGTGAACAGCTGGAAAAAGAACTGAAGAAAAGTTCAGAGAACCGAGTAGTTTTAGAAGAGACCAGACAAAAACTTTACGATGAGCTGATAGTGCACAAGAATGTCCTTCAACAGGCTAATAAAACTATTGAGAGTATTCAGTGTGAAAAGGAACACCTCACACGGGAAATGGCAGAGATGAATAGAACATCACAATATCAAGTTAACGAGACATCAAAAATGATAGAAAATTTGGATGAACAGCGACAACATGTCTATGCAGCGCAGGAGGCAGTTTTGCAGAGTAGGATAGATGAGCTTCAGCGTTTAAAAGAACAAGAAAGTGAAATGGTTACTGAGTTGAGACAGCAAATAGACTCAAAAGCTCTAGAGATGAACATTCTTAAGAGAGAGGCCGAGACCACGACGGCAAAGTTATCTGCCCTCTCATCTACTCACCAGGGACTAGATGTCTCAAAGAAGTGGGACGATCTATTCCAAAAGGCATTGCATGAGAAGGACTGCCAGCTCTTAGAACAAGGTTTTGTGATTAAAAGATTCCTTGGAGATATGCAGGCTAAAGAAAAGGAGGTAAATGAATTAAGAGTGACCAAATCAAAACTAGAAAGGACAATCAACGAACATTCTGTCGCTGCCGGAGCCCAACAACGGCACTCATTTGTACTGGGCCTCAGAAATACGGAACTCGCTGAAACTGTGGAATTCATGAATGTGCACCTAAAGGAACTGGAAGCTCAAGTTAAAAGGCTGGAAGACGATAAAAGCAAACTAAACCAAGAGTTTGCCGATGAAGTCCATGTTGCGTCCCAAATGCAGCTCAGTCTCCAGCAGCTGGAGAGGATGAACTCGGACATAGAGGCCCAACTACTTTTGTCACACTCTCATCAAGACAAACTGCAGGCTGACTTTGAGAAGCAAGAGGCTATATCTCTTCAATTGAAAAACCTTCTCGAGAGCAAGGATGCAGAGATTTCCTCCTTGTTATCCTGTAGAGATGGACAGATTTCAGGTTATCTAGAACAACTCCAAGCCAATCACCGTGCCCAAGTGGCAGGGTATGAGGACAGGATCACTTCTTTATACTCTGAAAGGGAAAATAATTTTAAGGAGTTGAGGAAACTGGAGACCAAGGAAAGAAATCTCCTAAATAAAGTTGACAAGGCTACTCAGGAGAAGGAGCAGATGACGGTTAAAATGGAGTCATTCAGGAACTCGATGGTCTCATTGCAGGCTGAGAGGGAGAAGTTGATGTCTGAATACAGAATGCTAGAGGCCAAGAAACAGTTGGATTTGAAAGACAGAGAGGGCTCCACTGAGGGTGATCTTGGTGCAACCAAGGGTCATAAAGATGAGATAAAAAAACTACTACATCAGATGGATGACCTCAACTCGGAAAATGCCATGCTCAGGGCACAGCTGGTTCGCTACAGAGAAGACTTGAATCAAGTCCTGAGTCTGAAGGACAACCAGCTGAAGGTGCTGCTCAAGGAGCAGCAAGATATGATCAGAAACCTTGAAAATCAAAAGGCCGTTGTCGAAAAGCAACTCAGACAGTCACTATTAGAACTACAGAATGAGCAGGAGGCCGGTAATACCTTCAAAACAGAGATATCTAAACTTAAAACTCGGGTCACAGTGCTGGAGGCTGACATATTGGCTCTGAAAAAGGTGGCAACAGAGACTAATAAAGGCAAGGTGATTGCTGACTTGCAGCAAGTTGTGGCGGCCAAAGCTGCTGAATCGAACAGTCTCCAGCAAAGCCTTTCTGCTCAGAAAATCTCAACAAATGAATTGAAGAACAAACTGCAGCAGCTGGAAAGTGAGACAGAGAAAAAGCTGGCGGAAGCAGAGGATAAATACAACACTGAGTTGGACACTTTTGAGCGGGAGGTGGAGCTTATGAGAAATGAGCGGGAAACGGCAGATGGGAGAGTAGAAGAGCTGGCTCGGCAGGTGCTTCAATCGGAACAACTGTTATCAGAGGCTGTGGCTCAAAGCAAAAACGTAAAGGCTCAGAATGAGTCGCTGGGTAAAGCTATGGCCGCATTGCAGAATGACCGTGACTCGCTCATTGAAGATTTCAAAGCCCTGCGGAATAAGTATGACAGGGAACTCACGGAGACTCGGGCCGCCTTGTGCAAGGTGGAGCACAATCTACAGGATGCCACCTCTGAGTTAGCGGTGTTTGCTAAAGAGAGGCTCATCCTTGTTCACAAAATGAAAGCCCTGGATAGTAAGGACTCAGAGTCAGAGCTGAACAACTTGGTGGACGAGCTGTCCAAAGCTTTGTCAGAGAAGGAAGGAGAGCTGAATAAGGTCACCTTCCAGAATGATGGTTACAGCAAGCAGGTGTCTGCCTTCTCCAAGTCCATGGCGAGCCTCCAGAATGACCGTGACAGGCTGATGGATGAACTGGCAGGGGCAAAAAAATCGGTTGAGTCCAGGCAAGTGTCAGTTCAAGGGGAAGCCTCTTCCGGTTTGGAAGAGTCAAACAGGGGCCGTGTCGAAGCGTTCCACAATGAGAGGGATGGGCTGGTAAGTCACCAGCTGTGACCTGATGTGTTGTTTGCTCTTCCTGTCTCTGGGCCATCAGCTTTTGCATTGCGTCATTCTGCAGGCAGCATGCAGGGTCTAGTCAGAAAGCTCTTTCACTACATGCCACCGCTTTTATTTGCATGTTTTTTTTATTTGTCTGGAATGCAGAACTGGGGATGTTGATGTTCCTGTTCAATTGGGTTGCGTCATTCCTTTTGCAAATGAATTTCACCTTTCAAAGTTTGTGATGCTTTTTGCAGGAGATGAGGCTGAAGGTTATTAACCTTCAGAAGTCCTTGAAGGAGGCGCAAACCTACACACGGCAAACGGAGAAGGAGTCGAGCATGCACCTAGCCGAATTGACTATGCTAAGGTGAGTTCCGAATAGGACCCAACATCTTATTAACCTACTTCCGGGTTTGATTTCCCATGGCATAAGACTAGTCCTGATTTACAAATGTCATATAGGGCTACCATTCACAAATATTTGTAATTAGTCAGTGTATTGATTTATTTTATCTTTACTGATTTATTCATTCATTGATTGGGTAATCCAAAATTAGAATTGGACATTTAAGAAATTGAGTTGAGTAACAATGGCCTGTTACTGAAATCCAGTGTAAAGTGAAAATAATTAAGATCATACAGCAAGACTAAAATCTAGTTTGAATATTGGCAGCAAATGGAGCACTTCTTCAAAATGTGACATTGTGTCATCAACCTGGCAAGAGACAACATATTAATATTGGTTTGATGGCTAAATCTGAAAGATTCATTTAATTCAATTTTTTCATTAATGTGCAATGTTACTATTTAATGAATAAAATATTAAAGTATTTATTATTTTAACTTGTCTTGCTTTTTAAAATTATTTTGTCACACTTATTCTTATTAGCTTAGACATTGTACTTTTTATATTTTTATGATATGAACTTAGTAATGACAAAATTGTATTGTTCCACTTAACCTGTTGTCACACTGTTCCAGTATTAACCAAAGAAAATAGGTTTTTAACAAACCAAAAAATGACATAAATACACAATTTTAATCCTAAATTGCAACCAGAATCTCCTTCTGCTGACCACATAGGGTACAGGTGACAGGTACACATCCAGGTGTTACATCAGCAAAAGTTAACAGAACTGAGTAATTCAAAAGAAAGAAATAACTAAATGATAATATTAATTAAGGCTGTGTTTTGAAGTCTTTGTCTCTCAATCAATGGATTTGTGTGTTTTGTAGATCTGAAAATGTTAGGCTGCGTAGTGACTGCCAAGCCCTGAAGGAGCACCAACAGGCTGCAGAGAGAAAGGATGGACAACCAGCCAAAGTAAGTTTACAGTTTTCAGTGTTCTGCCTTTGTGCCCTGACGTTACACCCTAAATGACATGTTGATATCTTGTGCTTAGAAATTTCAGTACAGCCATTGCTCATTGAATCCTGAGCCTTGGTTTGGGAGATCAATCTTTTATACATGTACAGTATATATGTAATTTTGATAGGCCATATATTGAATAAGCGAATCAAGAAGGTGTCTGCAACAATTCCAGTTAAAAATAAGTTTCCATATGGAATCTTTTTATCTTCTCTTTTGTCATTATTTTGCTATGATACTTGTGTCCGTGTGTCAGGAGACAATGGCGTTGGTGGGCCAGAGCGGATGGGAGGCAACAGTGAACCAGTTGCAAGCGGAGAGGACACAGCTGCTCAGAGACCTGCAGCACTGTCTGTGTGAGATCCAGCAGAGAGACCAGTACTACCAGCAGCTCAATGCTAAGGTTCATTAGAAACTCAAAGATGCATATCTCTATACGGCCTTTTGATGCAGATGTATCAACACCGGCAGTTGTTGATACTGTACATCCGTGATGTATTCACTTCCGTTGATATTGAGCTCTGCCTCTTACCCCCTGTCCTCATTCAGCTGCAGCAGGCTGTGGAGGAGAAAAGTACTGTAGCTGCCCAGTTCAGGGCCGTCTCCCAAACTCTGAGGAACACCCAGGAGCGCTGCCACTGGCTCGAAGGCCAAGGCCAGGCGATGGTAAAAGAGTGTGTGTGTGTGTGTGTGTGTGTGTGTGTGTGTGTGTGTGTGTGTGTGTGTGTGTGTGTGTGTGTGTGTGTGTGTGTGTGTGTGTGTGTGTGTGTGTGTGTGTATGTGTGTGTTAAATTGGGTATTTGAAAGAAGAAAACTCTGCCATCCCGCTTATATCACAGTGTGCGGCTATAATTCATTAAATTCCTGTTTTGGTTTCATTATTTATTTGAAAGCTTCGGCTTTAAAACTGAGAAAAATAGGGATTTGGCGCCCCCACTGTTTCTGAGTGCAATTGCACTTTTACGCCACTGTCGTAAAACTCGGTCCGGTGTCCGAAAATAATTTATTTTACCTGAAAAATTTGAACCTTATCAGTCACATTTCAATAAGTCTGTTACAAACACAAATGGGGCCTGAACGATTTATCAAATTCATTCCAACATTGCAACGCAATTTTCGAAATTGCAAAGATTGCGATTTAAAAACAAAAAAAGGGGTGGAGGGTGGATTATGTAACACAATCTAACCGACAGGGCTGTCCAGGGCCGTCTCTTCCTATAGGTGATATAGGCAGCCGCCTAGCACGCCATCCCGTGGGGGAGGCGGGGAGAGGGGGTGATCAGGGCACATTTTGCACACCTGTCTCCCTCTCCAACGGTACCGACGATGCGCCGGCCAGTGATGGGGTGCCGCGATCAGCGCCACAACAGTGTGTTTGTTATTTTATTTTACGTCCCCTAATCGAGTGAAACAAATGTGAATGGAACGAAACCGTGCGTAATGGGGACATTTTCTCTGTGCTCCATAGCCTATAGCGATTGTTTTAATCCTAAGGTTTTTCTTTTTACTTTAATAGTTAAATAAAGGTATGTTATTCATATCAATTCATGCATCAATTCATCTAATTTCATAATAAGATGTTGGCCTGGCCTACAGGAAAGGGCAGTTTATATGTTGACTGTTTCCATTTTTCTGTTGGTCAAACTATAGAATGATTTCTTGCTTGCTTTTCCCGAATCGTTCAGCCCTAAATGCAAATATAATGTACACCTAGGTAACAGCGCAGCGCCCTTTGCACAGACCTCGCTGCTTCAGCGTGCACCCAGTCCAGCAGTCAGACTGAGTGCATGTGCGAGTCACATCCACTGACTGTCACGCGCAAGTGAAACCAACCCTGTGGGTCAATAAAAGTGCAGGCCGGCTGAGGTGGGTGAGGTGGGGTCAGGGCCCTGCGGGTGCCGGGCACGCAACTGGCCCGTCTCCCCTGTGCTGCCGGGGAGGTAGAGCGTCTACTTTTTTTTTTTATGACCATACCGGACATTTTGACCCGCAAATTTATAATTTATAGCTGGTATAGTTTAGTTTTGTTATAGTTTTTTTTATATAAAAAATATTCCAGGCAAAAAAAAACAGGTAATTACAGGAGCCAAACATCAAGCAAGTGACGTAGTGTCATCAAGCATAACTTTTCCCGCAGTTTCAAACCCCAACACGGAGGTTACATAGTGCAAGAACAGGCGTTCGGAGGGGTGGGAGAACAGGCGTTCGGAGGGGTGGGAGAACAGGCGTTCGGAGGGGTGGGTGGGAATGAAAGAGGTGCCATTCTGCATATTAAAAGTCAGTGTTCCATCAAAATTATTTTGACGCTGTTATTTTAAGGTAAAAAAGTTACATACTGTTGCATTAATTGGCCATTACTCAAGCTTGCAATAGTTTGGACATAATGTCTAAACTATTGACTAACTGTTTAGGTGTGTTGTTTAAATATTCTCATATTTTTATTTATAATTGTTATTATTCAAATTAAAGTTACTGTGGACAGCCACACCTGACCTGGATCTAGGTGATTGGGATCAGAGTGGCTGCATACCTGTTGCTCATTGGTTGGTCTAATGAGCAGCAGGTAAAACCCCCATCCCCACCCACACCCAGGAGAGGAGCCCTGTCATGACAAATGTCCGTCTGCTCCTGGGCTGATTCCACCTGGCTCTTCTTCTCTCTCCAGTAAACTAGTGTGTCTACAACCCCGTCGTCTCGAAGGTGGCGAGGAACGCCAGACCCCAGCTTAACCACGCTCCCTCATCTGCCACAGTTACTTACTGAGAAACAAGTGTTTTTCTTTACAAATCAAGACTTGATAGTGTGACAATGGCATAACCGTCAGTGCTGGGGGGAAAAAAAAAATCAGAATGTTTGAATCAAAAATGTAATTCAATCGTGACCCTCAAATCAAAAATCAAATCAAATTGTGGATTTCGGGAATTGTGACACCCCTATTATTTTCCTCGATTGGTGTTCCATTGTCGCCTACTCAACATTTAGAAATGACAGATTTTACATAAAAATCAGTTAAGGTTCCTTTTTTATTTTATTTTATAGACGGTTAATATATAATTTGCATTTCTACCAGCAGGGCTCAGGGGGTGCTGAAGTGGCACCGGGTGCTCCTCAGGAGAGAAACAGCCACCCGGTCACCATGGAAACCACTGAAGCCGGTCAGCTCCAGGACAGGTGACAGACTCAGCCATTCTGTGTGTGAGAGAAATAACACAGGCATTATGACATATTATTAAAGTTTGAGTGATTGATTGTAAGTCGCCGTTTTAGTGCGTGTCGGTAAGTAAGAGGTTGTGTGTTCTTCAGGTTGTTGGAGGTGGAGCAGAGTCTAACAGAAGAGCGATCAAGGAGGCAGGCGGCTGAAGAGGCTCTCAGCCTGGCACAGGAGAGGGCAGAGAGGTCAGTCTATCCATCGTCCATCTATCTGTACACACCTAGGTGTGCACTTACATAGCACCTGTACAATCCAGTATGATCCAATACACCAGCTCCGCCATAGATTTTGCTTTATGTTGCCTGTAATGTTCAGGGTTTTTTACGCGGTCATAGAAGAGATGTTAAATCAATGATTATCCACCGAGGCTAATCTACCCTAAACGCTGCCTTGCTGAGGTCAAACAGGAAGCGGTGTAGTAATAATAAAGCACAAACATGTGACCGTAATGTTGACATATAAAACATGAGATGCACTGATCGGACGGCTTTCAGCTTGACCAGGCATGACCAGTGACCGGTCGATCAGTGTCAGAGATATTTTCAGATTCCGTTCCGGTCAAATTTACACGTCCGATACTGTTCACATGTACTGTACTGGTTAAAATGCTGCGATACTCAAACCCGAAACAACGTGATGTCACGTAGCTGCATAGTTGATGCTCAAAAAAGAGAGCCAAAGAAAGAAAATGTGTTTGGAAGTACTTCAACGTAAACTAAGAAGATTAGATAAATGATTTATCTATCGCTATCACCGCATTAGAGCGTCTGCTCTGGGTGTTCCGTGCACGAATAAGAGCTTCCAAACAAGGTGTCAATTGTGCAAATCAAGCAAATATTTTTCAAAGCTATGACTTGTTAATGACAAGGGTGTGGCAAACCGTGATTCTGAGATCTTCACCTCCAAAGTTTTACCCACACCAGGCTCATTCAGCCAGCTCCCACAATGCAAATGGGGTTTGGCGGACAAACAAAGCCTCGTGGCTACTTAACATAATGCTGAATGGGCCAATCACGCCAATCACTGCTAACACTGACTTGGATCTATCGCACTCGTCCGAAATATCAGAGCTTCCGCCATCGCTTTGCGTAATCCATAACGACGCGGAAAATAAAGTTTTCACAGACAAGTGAGAGCGAAACACCCCCGTGCTGTGCTTTAACCGTCTGTTTACGGAAGTGACGTAGGTGCGTGACGCAAAAGGGTTTTTCTTCTTCGCCTTTTCACAACAGTGGCTCCGTGTGTGTAAAAGTAGTACGATTTGAAGGTTGAATTCTATCGAAACGGTTCCACATTGGGACTTCACATCACATGGAATATGGAGGAATGATCTTCACCTGGACGCTCGCTTTAAAAGGAAACCATCGATCGCTGTTATTCAGCGCTGTTTAGCATCTAGTAAGTGAACTGTGTTTCTACATGTAATCTAACGGGAATATTTAACTCCACGGTTTAACATTTTTTACTATTCATAAATCAAACTCGGTTTTGAAAATACGTTGCGAGATAAAAAAAAATACAACACAAAGGAACATGAATCTGGAAAAATCTAATTTTCCTTCAAAAAAAGGATTTTTCAACTTACTTGGCTGCTCCTGGCCATTTTAGAAATGCGCGAGATGGCGAGTTTTGCTGTGGTGGGTCACATATTTCATTTTATTGGAACTCTGTGACATTTTCATGTTCTGTTATTATTCCATAATAAGTAATGACCAATAATAAACACACACGGTCTAAATCAGAAATGTCACTATTGTGGTAACTGAAAATGACAGCGGTAGTCCCTATGTGCAGCTGTCTTATCGCGTGAGCGTGATCAGATCACACACTGCATTTGCCATTGACGTACGTACATATCGCATGTATCACACACACCGTTTATAGACAGACAGACAGACAAAGAGAAGCGTGTACTCTGTTTGCAGTTGTAAATGTGTGTGTTTTGTAGTGCTGGTTCCAGCCTGTCCAGAGCGGTCAGGGAGGACTTTGCCATTCAGATGGAATCGGAGGAAGAGTGGGAAGCCTTGATTCTGAACCCGAACCAGCCCCTACTCACACGCAAGGTACACTGAGCTTTAATGTGTTTCTTTATCTGTGTCGGGGGACAATCTTTCACCAAACTTGATTGTATTATTCACTCAATAAATAATCAGTTCGGGAGCTCTTGGTGACTCAACGGAGGAAGGGTCTGTCAGGATGCATTCAGCCGCCATAAGACTCGAGCCTTGCATTCCGTCAAATTAACAAATGATAGTTCCCACCCAGATGGTGTGTTAACGTTGAGCGCGTTTCTTTCGTTGGAAATCAAAAGCTCCCGGTTCCTGTTGTTCATCCCCGGCCTTATCCAAACATCTGTTTCCCAACATTCATCGCACCGGCTGACCCAAAGCTTCACTCCTGAGGAAGAATTCACCGCTTTCTCCCTGTGTCTTTACAATATCTTCACGTTCAAGTGATTGATCTGAACGTCGACATAAACATGTCTTGTTTTGTTTTGCGTTGTTTTTTTCCCTCCGCTCCCAGGTGAAGGGCGGGGCGCTGGCGTGCCGGCGCTGGCTGCGTGGCCGGAGCCTGTACTGTTCCAAGCTGCTGACGACCCGCGCCCGCTCCAGATACTTCTTCCTGGCCTACTTGCTCTCCCTGCACGTGCTGGTCCTCATGTGCCTCACCGGCGCCCTCTAGTGGAGGGCCGTGGTTGCTGTTGGTTTCCAGCCACCTTGAAACCATGTCCTTATCGTTTTGTTGTCTTTTTTTTGTTTTGTTTTTTTTTTGTTTTGTTTTGTTTTTTTATTGTCGTGTCCCAGCCAGGAAGCAACAATCTCAATCAACAGACTGAAATGACTTTTCTTTTTTGTTTGTTTTTTGGTTTTTCTGAGGTCTGTAACAGTGGATGGAGACAGGCTACTGAACATATTTAGCTGTAAGGTGCCTCCCACACAGGTTTAAGAATGAAACTCAAATGCAATATAACCCAGTCTCCTGGTTTTGTTCATAAATGGTTCGACTAGTGTTTTTCAAATTGGTACGTAGAGAAATAAATGAGATGGGCAGGAGAGGCTTTGAAGCGGATGAATCCTTTTAATTCTCATCTATAAAACAGAAAATCCACATATCAGTGCTATTCAAACCTTGTGTCCCTCTAGCTTGAAGCAGTAATACACCCCCTTGGATCCATCTATACACCCCCATGGATACACCTCCACCCCCCCCATGTCTCCCAACTCAAAACCCACTGAACGATGGACACCCAGAATCCAAAATGTGGGCGGCAGCCGGTGTCTCTGGTACTGCTCCGCCTCCACTGCCTTGCTCGGGCCCATACCTTGCACATAATCTTGCTGCTGCTGAGTTTATATCTATGCACTGAAATTCCCATCTCTCTCTCTCACTCTCTCTCACTCTCTCTCTCTCTCTCGCTCTCTCTCTCTCTCGCTCTCTCTCTCGCTCTCTCTCTCTCTCAGAGCTCACTAGCACTACACCCATCCCCCAATCAGCCTCCCCTCTTTACATGTATAGCCAAAGGATGTGTATGTTCCGCCCCCTCAGTATGATCCCAGAACGCTCTTACCACGTCTCTCTCTGAAGCTGTACGAGATGTGATCTAATGATATCAGAAACTGAGGATGTAAATATGCCTCTGTTTGACACCTATATCCAGTCAACATCCTCAGTTAAAAACCTACTGTACAAAACGAATGTGTTAATTTATGTACATATTTATACATTTCCACCCACTCCACTCTGATCTGCATTAACTGTATATGTTTTGTTTGAGTTGGGGTTTTTTTTGTTTTTTTTTTTTGTTTATTTTGGGATTATTTCCGCCGCTTTAAATCGTTGACTTGACACTGAATGGTTATCAGCAAACACGCGCTGCGCAACTCAACACGGTTACCTTGATTATCTTCCATGAATCACAGCTTTAAAACTGACATGGCACCGCTTCTACCCATTTGAAATAATTGAGTTGATTCAAAACGACACAGGATGAGATGTTTCTGCGTGTTTCTTGATCCATTTTTGTGGAAAGACTTGCTGCTGGAGTTGTACTATGTCCTACTGTTCTGTATATAAAGGTGTTCAACGGACTGAAAGAAAATCTATTTATAAATAACTACTGCAAAAAGTCCAGATGTCATATTTTCTACACAGGCTCTATATATATTTTTTTTTTGAAGAGTTGAGGAGGGAAAGTGATAACTTTCCAAGCCCTTTGGTTCAACGTGTGCAATGCTGTGTGTTTGTGTGACAAGGGGGGCTTGATTTGAGAGCGGCTGGTACATTGTGAAAGATTTTAATAAAAACATGATTTGGTTTCTGTCTGTTTTTTTTTTTGTTTTTTTTTAATGCTGGTAAACAACTTTCACTAGTACATGAGTATGAAAGCCCGACTGTGGCTTAGTATGGCCAACGAAAGCAAAAGGTTAGATTGGGGGATTTTCCATTTTGGATACATATGAAAATCGTGTAGAGGAGGTCAAGTTGGGCAAGAACCCGTGGTTTCTGCTTGGTGTATGATCTCTGTATTGGATACGCTTGAGCTTGACCTACCATCTCCTTAACGCGCCCAACTGAAGTGACGTCACATTTATACAGCATTTTGGGCTTTCCCCGGTGCGCTACATCAATACGACCACTAGACGTCACTCTTGCCCACCACAATACCAGAGCCATGGTGGCGCTGAGATGTTGGAGGTCATTTTGCACGGATGAGTAACATGCCCAGAGAGGGAGAGTTAAGAGTTATAAAGAGCAATACAATACATGGGATGGGAAATATATAGTCTGTTTGATCTATGGGTATATAATTATAACATTCATCTTAGATAATTTCAACTTTTGTAGATATTGAAGCGTATTTTCCAATGCTATACATCTGTTACCCTTGTATTTGACCTTTTTCTAACGCAGTTTTGTAATATTGTCCCCGTGTGCAGTACGTTTTGATGGCTCGTACCTCCCAATCAGACGATTCACCTTCGCCTCTCCGTCCGTCCAACTCAGAGTTAATTCTTTCACCTCTGCGTCGGGGACGTCTGCTGAAGGTGACCGCACCTCATTAAGTGCCGCGCCGTGTTTATGCCTGTGTCACGGCTTCTCCTTCAGCAAGCTCGGCCCCCGCCGCCACTGACCCACTTGTCCCTGGCGGTGGAGAGAGGAAGCCGATAGAGGTGAGAACATCTGGGGGTTGGGGCGGGGCTGCTATGATTAATGGACTTCCAGAGAAAGAGGGAGGGAGGGAGAGAGAGACGACTTCTGCAGAGTGGCAAAGTGAAGAGCCCAAGTAGGCCGTTGTCAAGGTGTGTTCAATGGTGAGAATTCACGCTGAATAAAAACAACGACAACTTTATTAATCGACGCATCGTTCGCGTGATGTCAAAGCCACCACGGGTTTCCACACGCTGATTGTGATCGAATGGATGACTTTTTCACGGCTACGGAAATCTCTCACCGACGCGATTCCTCCGGCTGCAGGTAATCATCCCGCTGTGTCGAAGGACTCCACCCCTCCACCCTAAAAGGCCTTTGATCACCGTGATACCCGAGGAGATCAGTGACACTGATGAAACGCCACGAGGAAAGGCAGAGAGATGACGTTTCAAGAGGGGAAATCAAATGTTTTTTTTTTTTTGTTTTTTTTTAAAGAACCTGCTCTCATCTTGTCTTTACTCCGAAGCCCCAACACCCCCGAAATGCAAAATGAATGGTTGCGTTGCGTTGCGTACCCTGTCGATCGATCATTCCGCGGCTAAGTTAAATCTCAACCTGGACGCGGCCTCCCGTTCATGTGGGGATTCGTGTGGGTCTTGGTGGAGGCGTTGCAGGATCTCCACCCCTGTCTTTGCTGCCGCAACAAAGTTCTTTCCTGTCTCAGATCCTCGTGTTAGACCTATATTTTTCGCGTGCCCTATATTATGTCCCACTTTGCAATTAGGTCTGCTGCCAGTACGCTGAAATACGAGTGTGTGTGTGTTAACCTGCAGAATGTGGCGGTTCTTTGTGTGTGTGTGTGTGTGTGTGTGTGCGCGCGCGTGTTTAATTCTTTGTGTACACATATGATTTTTAAAAATGTTTGTGTGGCGCTTCACGGCTGTGTTTGAGCGAGTCTTACACTTTCCTCTGGCCTGGTGCCCTCTCCACACCTCCAGAGCCGAGCTGCGACCCTGTCTCATCACACACCTCTCCCCACCTTCCCATGGGAACCCTCCGGACACCGTTTTCTTTGGGGTTTTTTTCCATCCTCTCCCCTTCTGTATATTGTAAAGTGTAAACTCTGGAATTCCTCTTCTTGCCACTTCTAACAGTGTGATGTTCTCTTTTTATGTTGTTGTGTTTTTTTTCTGGCTCTGGATGTGGAGGTTCTGGGTCCATCTCGGGGGGGAAAAGGGTTGATGGGGGAAGACTGGTGATGCAGCTTATTGACAATCAATGAGTCCTCTACTTCCTCCTGTTTCTGGACACAGTGGGAAAATACAGTATACTGTATATAATATAATATAATATAATATATACAGGTACTATAACTGCTTTGTATATCCGTTTCAAATTTGACATTTGACCAACTTTGCACTGTTTTGTCAAATCCCTAGAAGCCTTTCTCTCTAGACACAGACTTTATTTTGAGCAGGTATGCCTGGTTTGTCTTGGTCGTGCTCTGATAGACTGTTGCTCCCTCGATTGGTCAAGAAGGACAAATTGTGTCATTATTTTACAGCTTTGTTGACATTCATTTAAATTTGTTGAAGTGACCATTTATTTACAAAAAGCAGCATCTGTACTCTCTGTGGTCCTGCATTTGACTATTTGCTTCTGTTCAGGACTAAAAACATGATGCCCTTTTGGCGTGTGTAGCCACGTCTTCTGCCTTAATTTAATCAAAATGACGCAATAGTAGGATCTAGGCAATGTGGCCTTTAGGCACCGTAACCATAGCAACAGCGTTTTCTATACATTAAACCACACTGTAATTGCACACCATTTCTCCGTCGCTCCCTCCGTCGTCCACTTTTACACATCGGGCTTCGGCACATCGGCAGCACAAAGACCGCGGTTTCCTCTTTGTACCGAACGTCTCAATCCAGGCCCCCCCCTTCCTCGCCTCTTCATCCCCCGCCTCTTAAGTGCTCGCGGTGATCGAGTGGTGGGACGCTGAACGCAGCGCACGCCAGGCGAGGCTGCTCCTGAAGTTTTCATGACGAGCCGCCCTTCCGTGAGGATGTCGTGAGACTCCCAAACCCGAGACGGAAACCGCGTGAGAGTAATGGAGAGGTGGAGTGGAGGAATCCTGGCGCTATTTCTTACTCCGGGTCTCCATCGCGTCTTCCCCAGCTTCCCTTTTCCCTTTTTTTTCTCGTTTTTTCCCTTATTTCCTTTTCCCCTTTTTTCCTTTTTTTCCTCCTTTCATTCGCCTCTGCTGTGTTTCATCCATATTAATAGTGTTAATTTAGCAATGAGTTGGACGAATGCAATTAAATTAATTATTCACGGCGACGAGGGGAAATGGGAGAGTCCTGGATGTTGGAAGTTTCACGGGGTGAGTTTAAGGACGGCGTGTGAGGCCGGCAGCCCCGTGGAAGAGTGACCGCGGGTCTCCATCTTATTGGGTCGCCGCAGCCGGTGCTCAGCCCCGATTTGAAGGCGGCCACGGCTGACTGCGCCGGCCATCTCTGACACCTTGGTGTCATGCCGGTCAACAAGCGTCATAATGTTTTTGTGTTTTTTTTTGGGTGGGGGCGGGGGGTGATCGTCTGTGACAAGGCATTGTGGTGTTTTGGTCACTGTGGAAGACTGAGTCGTTCACGGCGGCTCGTATTGGTTTGATTTTGTTCCCACAGCACGTGACCCACAGAGGACCATCTTTAAATAGCAAGATTATTACTTACAAACCCATTCAAACTACACTGCTTTCACCCAACGCCCATGCCATCCTCTGATAATTTAGGTAATCATTTAGGTAAATTTATGATTTACTAAGAATTCATTCTTATTCCTGTGTGTGTGCGTGCGTGTGCGTGTGCGTGCATGTGTGTGCGCGTGCGCGTGTTTCCATAACCCCTTGAACAGAGATGGGGATTAAAGAAACAAATGGCCCAAGTTGAAACAGCCTGAAAATCAGCAACAATACGAACGAGTGGCCCTCATCCTGCATTCCAGATTGTAATTGTTTATTTACATAGCGGCGGCAGCGGTGCCCGTGGAAAAAAAAAGGAAGGAAAGAAAACCTCTTTTTAGCCACGGTTCAAAGGCAGCATGCGGGGCAGAATTATGCTGGGTGGAGATCCTGCTGCTAATTGCCGCATTTCTCACTCAGATAAAGTGCCCCACAGCCTCGCTAATTTACTGAGCGTGCGAGAGAGAGAGAGAGAGAGAGAGAGAGAGAGAGAGAGAGAGAGAAAGGAAGAGAGGAATTTATAAAGTTAAAAATGTTCTTCCATTCTCCATCAAGAGGGAAAAAAACACTTTTCACACAATGCAGAGGACCCTGTGGGAATCTACTCCCCACATCTCCTGCCTTAAGCCGGCATCCTGACATCGCGGGGAACCTGGGCAAACCTCCGACCAAGCAACATCATCCTTATTTGGCGTCTCAAGCCAGGGGGCCTTCACCGGTTACGACCTTTTAATGACGCAGCTCGAGGCCGGGGCCGGGCCACGTCCGAGCTGCTGGCATCCGGAGCAGCCGGAGCGATGGGGAGAGGGGAGGGAGAATCCTCCAGCTCAACCGCTCTCTCGGTCACCGCAGATACTCAAATATGCAAACGCGAGAGCGGCTTCGCTGCTAATGGAATCAAAAGCCTCCGACTAAGAAGGAGGACTTGAGCTCCTCTGTCAACACCAGCCACGCGGGAACACCCTCGAGTCCGTGACGCAGTTCTGTTAATAATGAATCGGATGGCGGACCGCGACGCCACGTGCTCGCCGTGAGACGTTTTGGCATCAGTTGATCAGGGGTTTTGATATTTTTCAGTGATATCGCTGATCTTAATTGCCTGATAGCTACGATTACGGTGTGATGACAACAACAAACAGCATCTAACGGCGCGTCGGCTCAGATGCTGAAGATGGGCGTGACTTTCTCGGGCCAACGCAAAAAAGAGAACCAGAACCGACCTGTCAGTCTTACGGAAGGCATCTGAGGTTGGTAGGAAACGACGCGTGGTGGTCAAATCTACCAAACGGTTCCCACGGGGTCAGGGTTTTTTTTTTGTTTTCAAATCTGATGGAATGATTCATGATATACAACCGGCTGAAAGTTGGGAGTTGCCACACCAGAGAACAAAAACAAAACAAGAAAGAAAGTAGTTCTCACAACAAATCATCCCTCTCTCTCTATCTCTCTCTCGCTCTCGCTCTCTGTCTCTCTCTCTCTCTCTCTTGCTCTCTCTCTTTCTCTCCCTCTATCTCTCCGTCTCTCGCTCTCTCTCTTACTCTCTCTCGCTCTCTCTCTCTTCAAATCAAATCACACCAGTCACATGAAGCTCTGTGCGACAACAGGCGGTGGGCATCATGGGAAACATTGTCGTTGATTTAATGAAATGCTGCCCGTCACAGTGGGAGTGGAAAGCTGGAAGTTGCCATCAAAACGCTGGATGACTCGGAAACCAACGTGTGCGTCGTGAAATTGGAATCCTCGACAAACCACCGCGCAAAAGTGTCTATGGATCATCCTTGTCTGTGCGCTGCTGTTTGTTGTGTCCGCACTGCCGGAGACCGCCGTTGCCGTTCATGTTATTCCAAACAACACAAAATCGCCAGTGTCCAGTGTCCTTTGCACATGATTTGGTTTCACACCCTATTATTATGGATCCATTAAACTGTCTAGCCTCGTTATTCATGACTCCAAACGAACATCATGTAGACATATTAAATGTGTGTGTACCGAGCAATGACAGTAAGTCCAGTGGCTGAGCGTGTCTGCTGGCCGGTCCGTGACCCCTCGGTGACGTGCGGGCACCCGGGCCCCGCTGCCCGTCAGCGCTGAGCACAAACCCCCCCCCCCAAAAAAAGAACCAACGCAGGCCGGTGCACACATTAGTCAGAAGCCCACACGGAGCCAGGGCCTGCGGTGGCGATGGGCTGTTGGCTTGGCTACCTGCCACCGTTGCCATGATCAACCTGCTTTGGTGTCTTGGTCGATTGTCATGGCGATCGCCACTCGTTTTTCGGTGAGGTCATTACTGGGAACACTGGGAAGGGAAGGGGGGGGGGGGGGAGGGGCGCTGTTTTTTTTTTGTCTGAGGTCATAAGCGAGTAGGTACTTACAGAACTTACATGAAGACAAAATAAATAAATGGGCGGTTTTAAATTTTTGATCTAGACCTCATTCCCACAGCGATTCATTACTATTTAATTGGTGTTATTTGTCAGTATTACTCTTGGTGGCATCTTATTGATCCCGGGAATTGGCTTGGCTCTGGCCAACGTCCTCCTTGCCGTGGGTCCTCCTGGGTTTCTACTGTTTTGAATATCTTGTGTGGTGTTGCTGTTTCCTCCCACCCTCACTGCCGCCAAGTCAGCCCCTGGGAGACAATTAAGTCTTGAACTGAAACTTGAACCCAGGTCTTTTCCATACGATCGGTCCATCGGACCTACATTGTTATTGATGAGCTCTTAACTGTTTCTCTTCCAGAAAACATCTTCTTTAGCTGCTATATTTTGCATAACAGCCTTGACCTGGGGTTCCCAAACTGTGGTCAGCGGCTCTAAAGGGGTCAGTGAAGGTATTTCAGGGGGTCCGCAGCAAAAAAACGAAAACAAAACAAAACAAAAAACCTGTTTTGTGATGGTCTTTTGCAATAATAAAAAAAAAAAAGTTTGGGAACCCCATCGCTTTATAAAGGGATATAGTACAGGGTTGAGAATAAAGGAACTTACTACTGCAAATAACTGAAACCCCCCATCCCCCACCCCTTCACCTCCCCACACACCACCCCACCCCGCACACCTCTCTCCCCGGCGCACATCCACCGCGTGGCTGTCGCCTCGTATTGAATTACAGTGGAGCTGCTCTCCAGATCGGGTTTAAAACACGCCTGCTCCCTCTCTCCCTCTCCCCCCCCCCCCCTCTCTCTCTCTCTCCCCCACCTCTCTATATTTCGACCTTCTTCTCTACATCTCCATCGCCACCTCCTCCGACCCAGATCTACCGCCTTCAATCCACTTGGACTGGAAGTTTTTGGAGCGGCTTTGCCGGCGCACGGAGCACGGACGGAGCAGGGGGGGCGGGGGGGGAGGAATACGACCCTTTTTTTCGACTTAACTGAGCCCAAAGACGACTTTCAAGGTAAGCACCGGTCATTTCTACCGATGGATTGTAATGGCCAAAGTAGTATTATCACATGCTAAAGTCATTGGACCAAAGGACACACACATATTTGGTCGCCTCTAATGGCATTTTTGCGCGCACCACACATAACATCTCTCTCTCTCTCTCTCTTGCGCGCACACACGCACACACGCGCGCACAGACACACACACACACACACACACACACACACACACACACACACACACACACACGCACGCACGCTCACACGCACGCTCACACGCACACACCACCCTGTGGCACCTGTGAAATACCTCTTGTTCTGCCTCCGCGGCCACGTGGACACATGTATCCAAATGCGCGCAATGGTCTCTCCCGTCAGAATCACTCTGGCACAGCTCGCTTGCCTTGCCCTGGGAATTTCCATCCGTTGTCCAACGTCAGCACCAGGGAAGGTGTTCGTTCAGACGAGAGCCGGGCTTGGACCGTGGTGCGTAAAGGCGCGCTTCAAATGTGACGCGACAGATTTCTACGCCAAAAACTGTTCTTTCTGTGTGCTACAGTACATAGGAAGCGCGATGCATTTAGAAAGCATGGTGATGATGATGATGATGATGATGGTGATGATGGTGATGATGATGATGATGAGGAGGAGGACTGTGAGGGCCAACGTCTAAGCAGTGGTTGTAGAAGGTGATGAGAAGTGGGAGAGCCTGAGAAACACGTCACCCCTCTTATTTCTCAGAGCCTTGGACCCACTATGATCATGTGCTTTCATCCCTCAACTGTCGGAACATTGGTGAAATGAAATATTCCCCGTTAGGAATTCCTGGTAATTTGCTGGTAATCTCGGGCAGCATGCCAGTATCTTTCGGGGTGTGTTGAATTGATCTTAAAGCCACTGACTGTGGCATAGCAAATATTTTGTGTCCATGAACCCCCCCCCCCCCCCCCCACTTTCCTGATAGGCCATTGACTCAAAGCCGCCTAGCAGTGTTCACCAATTAGTTCTGGCTGATTTAGCAGAACATCGGGTGCAAGGATGGAGGTGGGTGGATCATCATGCTAAGTGAATGCAGGGCAGTTTTGAAAGACTGCACCTGCTACCTGCCCTTTGCTATTATCTGGCACCCATGCAGGGCCACATCTTGTCACGTTTCACTCCTCAATTGTCTGCTGATTGACAGCGCCACCCTACTCAAACTCCTCCCCGTGCCACTTCACCGCAGAAAGGAATTCACGCTTGGTGGGATTGGTCAACCTGCCCATGTGGAATACTCACAGATGCTTCTTTGAGCGGAAGTACAGGTGAGAATTGAGTGAAGCCGTCCTTTTCGTGGGCTGAGGTCTGGACTGGGTTGCGAGTGGAATTTCATTTGCATGTTTAACACAAGGGATCAACTGGAGTGCTTGTAGCAACGTTATTTAAATTAAGTAAATCAATCAATAGAAAGTAAGAAAAAAAGGTGTGAGTATATACTATATATATATATATAATATACATGTAATTTGCGAACCTCCATTGCTCCATTCTTCAAGCAGAAAAGCCTCTCTAACTAGTTCCTTGAGGGATGAAAGAGGTGGAAATTGTATTCACACTCTTCGCTCTTTAATGTCTCAGGGATGTTTACCTCCGGAGATTGTGAAGGACATGGTTAGCGGTTGGCTGCACACTAGTGTTCATGCAACCACTTGAATTGTATCGCAGTGTGTAGGGGCGTTATCATCCTGGAATATGGAAACACGATGGAAGGGTGTTTCCACCGTCTTGTAAAATAGTCATAGTCTTTGGCCATTACTTTACCGTGCAGAGCAACTGTCGGACCAAATCAATCCCAATACGCATCCCCCACCTTGTTGAACAGTTGGTAACATACATTGTGGGTTTAAGGCGTCCTTTGCTCTCTTTACGCCACGTTATGTGGCTTTGTGTATTGGGCTTTGATAGAAGTAGTGGTTTCCAAACAACAGCCCGGTCATAAATTCCAACTTTGTGAAGCTCACAACATCAGAATCAGAATCAGAATCAGAATCAGATTCAGAATCGTCTTTATTGCCAAGTAAGTTTACACGAACAAGGAATTTGTCTTGGTGTTCGGTGCATACATGAAACATTAATGTTAAACAATAAGTAAAATATAAGTGTATGTATATAAGAATATGTAAAATAAGGCTGTTTTTGTTTTTTTGTTTTTTAAATAAAGCTGTACAGTTGTCATGTTCAGTACATCAACATGTAGTCCGCGTTGAGATTGGGTCACAGAGGTGCTGACAGAGTTCTCTGGTAATTTGTGAGACTGTACATTTGTAGTATTTATCCGTTATCCTGTGTCCTGTGTCCATCTATCTATCTCTTTGCTCGTGCAGTTTGCCCATGTTTTGCATATACTGTCATGGCATTCGAGCTGATTCCCATATCCACAATAAATAATTCTGTATTTTTCGTGACCGTTGTACCTGTCGACTATTTGGTTTCTTTGGAACTCTGTCAGTTGGCTCATTGCGATTTGAAAACCCATCTACCAAAGCACTATTTGTCCGACCTCTTTTATAGCCGACACGTGCTGTTATTTGGGAATCAACCTGCTACTATAACTACGGCGCTGCCTTTGAAATTTGGTTGGCTTACGTCAGAGTTAAACTCCAAGTGATTGTTATTCGTTGTTATTTTGTCCACCCCCTATATATCGTAAATAAACGACATATATGAAATAAACATATTTCACCTGATTTTGATGATGTAGCCCACTGCTGGCGACGGCTCTTCCTTTCCAGTGCCATGACTTCCGCTTCTTGTCCTGCCCCACCCTGCGTGTCTCAGCAGACCATGGCCCCTTCCTGTTCCTCATCTCACTATCTGTTCCTTTCAGCCAATCAGGAAGGGTGTGCCATAGTATGTGCGCTCGCATCATTGTGTGTTTGTGTTTGAGTGTGTTTGTGTGTGTGTGCAGGCGCGTGTATTTGTGTCACTGTATGTGTGTGTGTGTGTGTGTGTGTGTGTGTCACAGGGTATTTGCGTTTCTGTTATTGTCTGTGCATGCCCGTGCACAGCGGGGAGAGAACTTTGATTTTTGCCATCAGCACTGATCAAAGTAAACCCTCGCACATCTGAGACCAATCACCCCATCCGCCCTGGAGGCCTTACGTTGGAAGAGAGCAATGGAACACTGACAGAGAGAGAGAGAGAGAGAGGGGGAGATAAAGAAGACAGGTAGAGGTACAGTGGACAAAAGAGTGGGAGATACTTTGGTCGGCGGCAGAAGGGGGAAGGTGGATGGCGGATGGGAAATGTGACGCATCTTGAATGTTCCTTTGTCTCCCCTCTCCACCACCGTTATCACATTTTGTCTCCCCACCTCGCACTCTCCTCTCTCAGCCGCGCTCCCGGCCTGCAGGCCTTCCCCCGCCCGCGACTCCCTTTGACTCCCGTCTTCCAGGGAGAAAAGGTGATCTGTAGTCGAGGCAGGGAACTCCCGGAAAGAGGGGTTTGTTCTGTTTGTGCTGTACTTGTGCGGCTGGAAGATGTGGAACAATTCATTTTCACCATAATCGTATGGTATTTTGGGAGGTATATGTCATTGCTCTTTTATCAGATTCCAGTCTTTCAAATATAACTTCCTGTGGTATTTTGGGTTTTAGAATGGCAACTGTCATTCTGAAATTGATATTGCCTGAATTACTTGATTTTCTCTCCAGATTTTGACTTTGACTTCAGCTTTTCTGCTGTGTTTGTATCTGTTTCTCATCGGCTTGTCTTATCACTTTGTTGTAATAGTCAACTTTGTTATCATAATAGTCAATGCTGACCTCACCAGGGGTCCTCAATGAGCCACACACATAGGCTCCACTACCTTACTTACGCAGTACTGTTGTATACTGTGCTGTATATCTCACAAACGCTACCTCACTTTATTCACATGCCACTTTAATGCACATATCTGTATATACATAAATAGCCTATCCCATATACATAAGTCTATCCCATATACACAAGCCTATTCCCTTTATCTATTCTGTACCCCCACCCTGCATTACCCTTGAGTTCTTATTTTATTTTATTTTATTTTATTCTATATATTTTTATTTTATTAGTTATTATAGCATTCGAATTACTGCATTACGGTGTGGGAATCAGTTAGTTGGTCTAGTAGAAATTCTTAGGTAGCTACTGTGTTCAGTCTAGGACATATTGTGTGTAATCACTGAGTGCATTGCATTGACATTTCACTGCATATATGTATGAAAGTATGTATGTGTATGTGACAAATAAACCTCTTGAATCTTGAATCTTGAATCTTGAATATGCATGTGGATGGATTTCATTGCAAGCCCGATATGATCGGTCACAACACAGGACCACAACCTCCTGAAAATGAACAGAATTTCAATTGTATTCTGTGGCAGTGGAAAGTGGTTTTGGCGCCATCTGCAGGTGGGGAGAGCCAGCACTGGCTACCGGAAGGGGACGCAGCTGCAGGAGATTGAGGTAATTTGCAGAGGATTGAAAACTGCTGTGCCTCGCCTCTCTCGCTCTCTCCTGACAGTGAGACTGGGCTCCCATTCCCGACTGCGAGCAATGGTGATGAATTTGTCTGAAAAGACAAAGATCTTTATTTCTGTTAGAATAAACGCCCAGCCACAGCTGCTTTTTGTTCCACCTGCCTCCTGGTTCATCTCCTACCCTGCCACCAACAGAATTTTGTTGCATATTCATTAATAAAAAGGCTTCGCAGACAGAGTTGATGCATAATCACAGCTTCACACAACAGACAACAGACTTCAACATGTAAGCCATCTCAATATTTAATGCCGTTTTAATTTTGCAATAGTTCAGTAGTGTTGCGCAACAGCAAGTCTTGTAGTTGCCTATAGAGGTTTGTTAAATGTTTTCTTATTTTCGACCAAAGAAATCTACTGTACAGCGTGGAAAAACCAGAGTGTTGACCCTGAGTCACTCTCAGGGGTCATTGTAGTTTTCCTTTACTGTGAGCCCACTTTCACTATTGATGTTTGCTCTGGTTGTAATGGCTTCCACTGAGGTGATGTTTGCAGTTAAGAGGGGCCAGTGGCTCAGGAGGTAGAGCGGGTCGTCTGATAATCGGAAGATTGCCAGTCCGATCCCCGTCTCCTCCTGGTAGGGTGCTGATTCAAGTGAGTGAATGTGTCCTTGAGCAAGACGCTTAACCCCCTAACTGCTCCCCGGGCGTCGCTATATGGCAGCCAACTGCTCCTAGATACATCAGTTACTAGGATGGTGAAATGCAGACCAATGCATTTCGTTGCCTCAGTACCTGTACTCTGTGCAATGACAATTAGCTGAATCTAATCGAATTTCTGTGTGCCATGTGTTGGTGTGTACATGTGGTTTGTGTGCATGGTTGCACATTTGTTTTGTGGTGGAGTATCTAAAAATGAGTTTCATTATTGTTCAGTAAAGATCATTGCGCTGGTGGTATTCCCATGTGGGTTTGTTGGGTTTCAGCACTCACCAACAACCCCAATTAATAAATGAAATCCTACTTTAATTAAGAGTAAATCTCCAAACTCAAGTGAAGATTCCCTTGCCAACAGCCACTGTGCGATGAATTAGAGCAACCTTGTTTGTGTGGTCAGTTCGGCGCCGCGTAAAGGCTCCGTCTCCCATGAGATTTTGCTTTTACCTGCATGCCGTTCCGTTTCCCCTATAGAAAAGCAATTTCAAATGGAAGAGGAAAATAATTCATAAATTAGAGAGATATGTACCACAATTATGGCTTTAAGAAGTCCCAGTGAATGCCACAGTGTATCTAGTTAGATGCGTTGTTGTACTTCATATCTAGTTTACTTAGGGCTCCTGCTGCTTAATTACAAAGAGCTAATTTGTCAGAAAGAGCCACTTTGATGCTTGTGCAATGAGTTAGGGGACAGACAGAATTTGCATTCATAATATACTGTACATCCCAAGGGAAAGGCATCCTGTTTGTTTTATATTTCTCACTGCTGTTTTTAACCATGCCGTTTCGTCATTTTGTTTTGTAAATTGATGTTTAGAAGGTTCAGCCAACCATTTCTATTTTTTTACATTAAAAGGTTGTATCAAATGTTCGGAACACCCACTCGGCCGCGTGATGTTGAACGGAGGGTCGTGATCGGCCCACGGACCAGGGGCCCCTACCCCTGCCCTCAGAGTGCCACTGAGGAGGAGACCTCTGATTTTGGGGGTTTTCTATAGGATCTCTTATCTTTATGGGGTTACAGTCATATATGTGACCCACCGCAGCAAAACCTGCATTGTCCCGCATTTCTAAAATCGCCACGAAACGCTAAATAAGTTGGAAAAAACTTTCAAAAGGACAATTAGAATTTTCCAGATTTGTGTTCCTTTGTGGGTTTTTTTTATCTCTCATCGTATTGTCAAAACCGAGTTTGATTTATAAATAGTAGATAAAGGTTAAACCGTGGAGTTAAATATTACTGTTAGATTACATGGGGAAACGCAGTTCACTTACCGAGACGCTGAACAGCACGAACGACGATCGATGGTTTCCTTTAAAGCGAGCGTCCAGGTGAAGATCATTCCTCCATATTCCATGTGTAACCAGTCACAATGTGAAACCATTTTGATGGAGTTCAACCTTTAAATCGTACGTGTTTTACACCCACACCTGGATTCATTGTTGTGTATGCGGCGTAACATGCGAACAAGGAAAGCAGAAAGACAGTTTGCCGCACCCTCGTCAATAACAAGCCGTAGCCTTAAAAAATATTTGATTGATTCACACAAAAGACACCTGGTTTTGAAGCTCTGATTCTCCACTTTCAAATGACGTAAAAAAACAAAAAAAAAAGTGAAACGTCACCAAAAGTTCCTTTAATCTGCGGTGGGTCACATATTATGAAGTAAATTTTCTACATCTGGCTGCTTGTTTGTGCGATTGAATAAACAAGAGAACACTTTATAAATTCAGAATGCGACTTCCACACCCCGGATGTGAATCACCAGTGGGACCAATAGATAAGCGCTCTGATTATGAGACCACCCTGATCACATTCTGTGCCTGTCATGTAATGGGGTCGCACATGATTTTGTTTCCGTTAATTAACGACTCACCATGTAATCATTGTGCAATGTTGCAATATTACAAGGATATACAAGGCATGTTTTTTTTGCACGATCTAAGTATACTGTAGTAATTAGGGAGGGGGTTAATAATAACGCAGGGGATATGAGAAGAATCATTAAGTAATCCTTGAGGTAACATGAATTAAATTTCGCAGCCAAATCAATTGCACAACAACCTCATTAAGTAGTTTGGGGAATTCCTCAAAGACGTGGATCGCCGCTGGGTGAGCCATGAGCCAACAACTCAAGATGAAGTTAGTCTCGTGTTGGGACCGCGGCGCTGTTGTTTTGATATGATCTTTGGTCTGTGGTTGTTTGTTGATCGGGGTGTTTGTTCTGTCTTCCTCAGAGGGTTGAAAGAGACGGCTAGGCGCTGGTCTTAAAGGAGCTTGAGCTCCAGCCCGTTTACTCGTCAGCACGCACAGTTTTTTTTGCCATATTTTGTATTTGTTAATTCCATGTTACAGCAATGGCCTTTTCACATTAACAAACAAAGATACAATAGCGTAAAAATACTCTGTGTTGTATGCCTGGCATGCTGACAGCACAGGTTTAAAAAAAAACAAAAAAAAACAGAAAATACAATCAAAATGAAGACTAGATATGTGTGACCGTAGGTGTCAGTGGGTCCAGGCGATAATACATTTTTTAGGTCGATTTCTCACCGAATCATTGCAATTTGCCAAAACAATATGAAGAAATCGAAAAACTGGAGCTATGATCAGGAAAATGGCCAGGGGTAATAATGTCAGATGCATGTGCTGACTATTAAAACGGGCTGAACCTCGTAACACCCCACAAATGATTTGTGGGGTGTTACAAAAAATTACACGAGTGACTGTGAAACAATTGAAAGCCTGAGCTTTCAACGACACGATGACAGAGCGCGGTTGTACCCCCATTCTGCCGCCTAATCTGTCATTCAAAGGAAACATTTTCCACTAACAATGTGGACGTTGAGTGAGCGCCGATGATCTCCGCAGCCTATTAAAACTGGAACCACTTCTGTGCCACGCCTACTGACAGAGACATAAGCAAAATTCTCTCTGTTCAGTAAAAGATTCTCAATGGCAAATTTGTATGATTGCCTATACATTCCTTTTCAAGTTGAAATTGCCACATAAAAAAAAAAATATATATATATATATTAATTGTGCCAGGGGCATAAAAATACCCTGTCACTATCTTTCCGTTTCCACATATAACGGTTCCACAGGCAAAAGGCTCGAGAGAACAGGTTGATGGATTAGGAAATACTACCACGGCTCTTATCTCACTTGAGTGAGAGTAGAGTTAAAAAAAAAAAAGATTTCAGCAGAAGAAAACAATTGTGTCTGTCTTCTTTTCATCCTAAGAAGCAGTTTCCACGGCAGCCAGCGGTGTTAATTGGGAAAATTGAGGGAAGTAATTTGTTTGAATGAGTTATTGTTGGCGTGCACGCGCAAATTTTCTTTTTGTGAGCGTCTGTGCCGCGTCTGGTGTGTATTCATTCTATTCGTTCACCAAATGTTTTAAAATAATGCTATTAATCTAACTTAGTTGTCTTGATTGGCTGCCCCCACCTCCCCGCCTCCCCTCCTCTCCTTGGAGCTTTGGGAACATTCTCTGAGGCGTTGCCAATTCCATTCCCGTTTTTTTCCACGTTTTTCTTATACAGCATGCTTAAATTGGGGGGGGGGGGGGGGGGGGGGGTTGGTGCGATAGCAGCTCTCGCCCCGTTGTAACCGGCTCCGTCGTGAAGATGGTGATTTTTTTTCTTCTTCTTCTTCTTCTTCAAATTGGGCTTCGTCAACCCCGGGCCACGAGGGGTCCGAGCTGGAGAAATCAGTTTTGGCTGATGATGACATGACAATGTGACCGCTTGTAGATAAAGCGAAAAGTAATGGGATGGAGGGAACCTAGTGTCCCAGTCCCGAGTTTGCGGGATTGTGAATGAG
Source organism: Zeus faber (assembly GCF_960531495.2). NCBI lineage: Eukaryota > Metazoa > Chordata > Actinopteri > Zeiformes > Zeidae > Zeus > Zeus faber. The sequence goes on along the minus strand of NC_137190.1, from coordinate 24,095,984 downwards.
GAAAGTTTGGGGGAAAAGAAAATGGGAAATGACAACAAGGGGTCCGTGCGGGAGGACGTGCGGTAATGAGTTTTTACAGCGAGCAGTCAGTGAGTAATAAGCGGCTGGTGCTGGGAAAAATGACAAGAGAAAACCAAGAATGGAATTCAGAATCCCACTTGCACACCTTGCCTCCCGGCGAGAGCTCCAGTCCAAAATGGGATTATTGTTTTAACCCTTTCTGTGGCTGTTATTCTCTAAGCAAACAATTGGGGGAAAGGGGATTGGAGAGTCGACTTAACATCTACATCGTCAATTTGGTTCTTCTACACTGCAGCCTACGAAAAAGTCAAAAAACGTAAATTCCATGCTTTTCTCATCCACATTCCCCGTTTCCTCGCTGGATCGTGCAAAGATCTCCAACAGCTGACAGCCCACCGGAACATAAGCCTGTTTATCGGTCACGCACATACAGCACACGCGGCGGCACGTTCCTCTCCAAAAAACAAAAGACGACAAATATGGCGTAGATCGTCCCGGATAGGGAGCGGATGGTGAGCCAGCGGTGCGTTTCGGGCGCAGGGACAGCTCAAGCGCGTTAGTCAAAACGGAAGTCAGTTCGAGCAAAAAAGAATGTCCTGAATATATAATATTTCATTTTGCAACAGCGAGTTAACATCATTATGCTCTCACGGTGTCGGAAGGAGTCTCCGGGTCATTGCAGCGAGGTTGGAAGTGACTTTTCACGTTAGTAGCTGCTGTGTGGTTTCAGGGGAGAGAAATGGCACCGCGGCTGCGAATGTGCAGCAGATTGGGGGGGGGTGGGGGGTTTCATGCATATTGACCAATTCCTACTGTAATGTGTGGCTCGCTTCCAAGCGGACTGTTGGTGAAAGCAGCATCCATGCCAATGCACACTGACCCATTTTTTCCTCACCACTTATGAGCACATTCATAATTAAATGCGCTATACTGTTTTTAGAACATATACCGCACATATGTGTGTGTGTTAATGTGTGTGTGTGTGTGTGTGTGTGTGTGTGTGTGTGTGTGTGTGTGTGTGTGTGTGTGTGTGTGTGTGTGTGTGTGTGGGCGATGATGGTGGTGACAGTGGTGGGTCTGGATGGTGTTATAGGAGTGGTGCCGGTGGAAAACGAAGGTCCTTCTTCTAGAATCGTCCAACGCATTGAAAATCAGGCTCCTGCAGCTCTGGATTACGTCACGATGGTAATTAATTCGACGCATTTCCAGTTTGGTTACGATTAAAAAAAACAACCCAAAAAAAACAACATTTTGAATAACAAAACTGTCGTGACCGTTGTGTTGTTATTCATGGATGCGAAAGTGCTAGTGCAAGGCTACACCTACTCGAGCACAACCCGAGACGTAGGGGCGTACGTCGCACATTAGCATGAGGGGAAATCAGAGCATCCGGGAGCCGCGAGAATAGATTCCTGCGGAGACCTGATAGTAGCTGGATAACGAGCCGGGAGCCCTTTGAGGAGCCAATTAGCCCTAATGAGCGACTGAGTCCGGCAACGCAGAGGAGGGGCCGCAGCTGCAGTGTCAGATATGTACAGTACATCAACAAACACACACACACACACACACACACACACACGTGTATGGACACCAGGGGTGTCACGAGTCTCCAAATCCACCATTTTCCATTTCAATTTCTTTTTCCAGCACTGATGGCCGTGCCGTTGTTAGACCATCAAGTCTTGGTTTGTAAAGAAAAACACTTCTTTCTCAATGAGTAACTTTTATTTGAATAATAACAATTGTAAATAATAACAAAAATATGATAATATTTAAACAACGCACCTAAACAATTAACAGCTAGACAAAGCAAAACTAGACTTTAGAATAATAAACAAGTTACTTATTACGCTACTTTTAAGTTACTCACCAAAATAAGCACAGAAAAACGGATGCCATTTTTGCTAGAGGGGAACACTGGTAGGAAAAGGCAAATTACTACCTGCAGCTTCGATCAGAGCGATCTTTTCTCCAAACAAAGCAAATAAAAACTCTAGATGAATCTAATTTACTCCGTTTCCTGCTGAGTGGTGCGGTTGGGAACCTCTTCACTAGAGGACATTCCGTCGGTAATGGTCAGGTTTATTCCCCACTTTCATGGCCACATCTGTGCAATTACTGGACATTCTGTTCAAAGGCGCACTCTCCCTTGTACACACAGTGAAACGCCGGAGGAGAGGGGAATGTGCTGGTGCGCTCCGCCTGTCTCTGCTGACACGGACTTCGCACACAGTTACTGGGAATATTTCTCTCGAATGTGCGGTTATTGTGCAACAAACTGGATGAGCTTGTATTGAACTTTATTGTTATATTTTGTAATATTCAAATTCTTTTTGAATTTCATTCCTGCAGCCCTAATGCCAAGTGGGCGGTGCAGTGTGCGCTGAGGAATGCGGTGCAGCGGACCCCTCCGCCGAGCCGACCGCACCTCACCAAACTCCGAACCAAACTTCACGAAAGTCGGTTCCGGAGCAGGGCGAGCCGCAGTCGACTAACCCCAGCGCACACTGCATTTGTTTACCGGCGGATCTTGACCGCCCCAATATGGCGACCGTGTCGGACAGCATTACCCACAAAAACATGGGCAGAATCGCAAACCCCGATTGTGATTTCCAAGTTCGAAATTGAGCGCTCACGTCGATCGATTTTCGATTTTGAATGGGAATCGTGACATGCCCTAACGGACACGCACATGAACGGGATCCCCTCTCATCACTTGACTCGTTTACTAATCCTGTTGTCTGCGATGGAAAAGTATTAGTTTGTGTTTATCTCTTGTGGATCTTGTATTATGGTTCGATATGGTTTAATCATTGACATGTTTGGCAGCGTTTGTTTTATTTAGGAGCGAGAGAGAGCGAAAGAGGGAAAATTAATAATGCAACGATACCTTTTTCCAAGTGCTATGGCTAAAATAGCGACAATAAGGCCACAATTAGTATGCACGCTCTTCAAAGGCGAACAGCGCATGAATTGATTTTCAATTTGTAAAGCTCTCACAGGCAACGCAGAAAGTCATTTAATTTGAAGCCAAATCGACTTGTTCCGTCCTTTCTCTCTGGCCAAGTGGATGGCAGATCTTTTTTTTTTGTCCTTTGAAGCTGTGATAAATGTTTTTTTAATTCTTTATCGCCGGCCTTCCAATTGTGATTCATGTGCGTTGACCGCGGCGCATTCATGTGTTTTCCATTCATTTATTTATTATTTATTCCACCTAATCGGGGCCTGGCTGCTTAATAGGGTTTTTTTGTTTTTGGTTTTTTTTTCTTACGCGTGAGGGATTGGACATAACAGCCACTGAGATAAAGGTCTGAGGATTGTCTTCATTCATGCGGCTGCATCCCCTCCGCTATTCATCTCTCAGAATGGACGGCGCCCTCCCCTGTGATGGCGATGCCGGCGTTAATTTAAAGCTGGAGGAAAAAAACAAACAATTCTCCAACAAAACAGGAAGAGAAGGGGGGGAATGATCACCAAAACACCGGGGAACGTGCATAGGGTGAGACACGTCCATGTTAATAACACACAGCGACGGGGGGTTGTACAGTAATCGGTCGATTTCGCCTCAGTTGCATCGACCCTTAAGTAAGTACTCAGTTACTAACTCGAGTTACTAATACTACTCATGTTTCTTCACTTTGGGAGTCGCTTTGTAGAACAGCTGCCACATTGTGGTCCTTGAAGGCTTTCAAACGGGTCGGAAGTCATCTCAGTTAAAGTGCAGGCAAGAGGAAAGAGAAGAGGTAGTTTTTTGAAATGTATGCCAACTCGGGAAATGTCAAGTCTCTCGCTCGCTCTCTCGCTCTCTCTCTCTCTCTCTCTCTCTCTCTCTCAACATTATGAAAACACTGGCTGATCTTAAAGCGCCTGTCAGCTCCATTAGCGATGCGTTTGATCCCCCTCTTTGTCGTAAAAGCCTCCCGCCCGACTTCCCCGTCCTTAGCGTTCCGGGGAACAGCGCGGCACCAAGCCGGATGCCGTGTGGCGGCGAAGATACTCTGTCGGTCGCGCAGCGTCACGTACTTTTAGCCTCCTGAGTCGCACCGTTTCTGTTCGACATCAACACAAGGTGGCCCCCCGACACGTCCTGCCAATTATCACTTCCGCTGCGAACGCCGTCGATGCCGTGCCTTGACCACACGCACGCACGCACACACACACACACACACACACACACACACACACAAAAACAGAGACGGACGCAAAGTAGCACATACTGAAAAACATCCATCCACGCCAGGCCTCCAGATAGTCAACGGTCGGGCAATGGAGGGAGGAAGAGAAGATGAAAGAGACAGAGAGGAGGAGAGGAGGAGAGCAGGGTGGCCTATCACTCTCCATTTAGACACATTTCCCTCTGGAGGAGTTCCTCTGTGTGTTGGCCTCCTTACAGACGCTCCTCCAGAAGCACATGTGCGGTCGGTGGAAGCGGAGGAAGGTGGTGCCGGGGACGTCAGTCACTCTCTTTGTGATGAGTCAGGCGACAGAGGAGACTGGGAGCGGGAGAGAAGAAGGGATGGAGCGCTCAGTACATAGACCGGCTAGGATGAAATGAATGTGACGAGGGCGTCCCCGAAGGAACGAACGGTAACTGAAACGGCACGATAGGGACGAAATATTAATACCCTGCCATACTTTTTTCGGCGGTTGTGACTGCTATGGAACGTCTGGGACGAAATAAATAGTAATCGGATGTAGAGTAGGTCAGCATATGATGTTTGTGATATATTGTTGAAAAAAAAAATTTGAGATTGAAACGCAATCACTAAAGCGGTCTTTTGGCTTGCATGGTTCTGATGTTGAATGTAGAAATCGAGGACCATTTTGGCATCTTATTTCATTACCGCACATGATCATCAACCTCAAATCAATCAATCGATCAATTCTCTGCTTTGCCTTTCCCCAGTATTAACAGAACTACGGTACGATTGACATCGTATTCTGGTGTTGAGCCTCTCTTCCTCCTGACCGACGTACAATCCGATCCCTACTGTCACGTTGTGTAACTGTCCCAGTCATGGAAATGGAACTGGAAGTGAAAGTGAGGTCTGTTACAGCAGGGAATTGTGAGAACATCTTCCACTGGACTAACCAATTTACCCATATGATGTAGTATTTATAAAGCAAGACTCCGTCACTGCAAAGTGTATGGTCACTGGAAAGTCCAAATGCCACCATTGCATGTTCTGAGTCACATTGATTCTCAACGCTTCATCCTTTGTAAATCGTCATGGCTTGACACTGTATGTTTTTTTTCCCGGTTGGCTTCTCCGCTGTGACTGTGGCGTGGGACAGAATGGGGGTGGTGGGAGATGCAGGGCAGAGGAGCGGCAGACGGAGCGTGTTCAGCCAAGAGACCATTTCTCTTTCCTGGCCAAATGCCTCCCTGGGCCCCAGAGGACTCACGCCTAGTGGAGAACTAACTAACACCAATTTGTGTGTAAGATGTGTCACAGTGAAAAATTATAGGGCCTTCGTATTTGGGGCAAGCTTGTTTTATTTTAAGCTCTTGTATCCATTTTACCATGATCCAGTGGTCGAGGGTTTTGTTTAAAAAAGGCAGTATATTTGTGACTATGTAGGGTTTTCAAAATGTCATGCAAAATGCTTATTAAAGATTTTTTTAATTGTGAAGATTGACAACGGATGTTTCAGCTAATGGAAACCTGCGGGCTGCCTCGGCCAAATACATTTAGATTTCAGATCGGCCAATTTTGCCTTTTTTTTTTTTTACCCCATGTAGTCAAGTACTTAGAGTGATGGCACTCAGAGAGAACAGTGTATGAACAGAACCATTGGCGAATATGCCCCTGAACACCAATGTCCATATGCTGAATACTGAGGTCCATTCACAACAATACCATGAGGAAATCAGATGGAAAAGAAAGTGGAAAATAAAGAGGTTTTGTTCATTTATCTTGCTCGAAAAGGGCTGTTTCATTGTCAGTGTACTGTGCACTTTCAGACACTTGTATTGTTGCACTGCAATCAACAAAATTGATCATATAGTCCAAGAGTAACAAATAATTGTATTTCTTTATCTTTTTTTTAAATATGGGCCATGAGCACATTCATAAAGGAGAGCCTGACTGGGCCACAGAGACAAATTGAGGGTCACTGGCTATAGATGAGCAGCTGTGAAGTGTAATGATGCAGACATTGGATAGTGTACAGCAAATAATTGGGGTGCACCATTTATCTAACAGAGCTCAGTGGAGGGTTTCAATCGCTTTTTCAAAGTGAGTATGTGAGTGTATGCGTGCGTGAGTGTGTCCCTTTTGAGTACTCAACACTGCATGCACGGACACATTCATGGCTAGAGGCTCATTTGTGAGGACGATAGGCGTTCGTATCCAAATGAACTGTTTGCAGACTTGTCTAGGACAGGTCGTGTATCAGAAAGCGGAACAGGGGACGGGTACTAATGCGTGTCATGTCTCCTTGGCCCTCGATGAGGCTGGCGCTGTCCTAACTTGGAATCTGCTTCTTCCCTTATTTCCTTGATGGTCCACATGAGGCTAAAAATAGAATTCCAAAAAAAAATACAATATCATCTGAACATGATTATTGCAACAAGCTATTTGTACAGACAGGAACCTGTACAAGGAGAAAGTCTCCGCGTGTAGTTTTTTCACAATGACATTGAGAGATGCTACTCCCAGAATCCTTTGCAAACGAGTTTCTCTATGCCCACAGCAGCCTGCATTGGATATTTGATCTTGGCCCAACACTCTCACACCGACTCTGGAGGAAGAGGAGAGGATCAGAAACAGAATCAGAATTATTTTATTATGCCAACTATTATTTGCACATTTGCACAAGTGAGTTGGTGAGGTTGGTGCGTAAAAGACAAAAAGCAACACGATATGAGCAAAAAAAATTGACAAAATATTGAACAAAGAATTAAACAATATATAAATTAACAAATATTTACACACTAAGTTATTAAGAACTGTAAATTATGTAAGCTGTGAAAGGCTAAGAGGCAATGAGAGGTCTAGAGGCTATGAAATGGGTATGAGGCATGTACACTACAACTAGAATAAATATATTATAGATTTACATGTGTGTGTGTGTGTATGTATATACATTTGTATTTCACATGTTTATGTGCAAAACAAACGTTTGTTTATTCTGTGACAGGGAGGGCTGGGGGAGAGTGGAAGTCCCGGAGTAAGTATTACATTTCACTGCATATATGTATGAAAGTATGTATATGTATGTGACGAATAAACCTCTTGAATCTTGAAGTGAGAGGCAGGGGGCTTGTTTGTGAGCCCCGGTGCCATGGGGTCTTCCCCATGTTCAGGTGGCCTGAAGTTTTGGTCTCGATAGACCGGAACCTTTTGCCGCATGGAAGTCTTTGAAAGAGGTGGTGACCAGGATGGGAAGGATCAGTGATGATCTTACCTGCTCTCTTCCTGGTCCTGGAATGGTACCGGTCCAGGGGAGACGGAGACGGCAGGTTTCATCCGATGACCTTTTCGGCTGACCAAATGATCCCCCGCAGTCTGCTTTTGGCCTTGGCGGTGGAGGCAGCGAGCCAGAGGGTGATGGATGAGCTGAGGATGGACTCAATGACGATCGTGTAGAACCGGACCATCTTTTTCCGCAGCCAGTTGAATTTCTTCAGCTGCCGCAGAAGGAACATCCTCTGCAGGGTCTTTAATGGTGGAGGTGATGTTCTCCACCCACCTGAGGTCCTGTGAGATTATTGTCCCCAGGAATCTGAAAGGCTCCACAGTGTTAACTGGTTGAGTCACACATGATGGTTGTTGGGGCTGGGCTCCTCCTTGAAGTCTGCTACCATCTCTACAGTTTTTAGAGCATCCAGCTCCAAGTTGTTCGGGCTGCACCAGGAAGCCAGGTGGTCAACTTCCTTTCTGTAGGCGGACTCATCCCCATTGGAGATTAATCCAGATGTAGAGGGAGAAGAGTAGAGGAGAGGGCACTCGGCCTTGTGGGGCTCCAGTGCTGATGGCTCCGAGACCAGCTCGCCCAGCTGCACGTGCTGTTTCCTTTCTGTCAGGAAGTCAGCGATCCACCCGCAGGAGGGCTCAGGCACGCTCGGCTGGGATAGTTTGTCCTGGAGAAGAGCTGGGGGCGATGGCGTTGAATGCGGAGCAAAGAGGATCCTGACGTAGGTGCCGGGGGAGTGCAGGTGCTGCCGAGAGAGGAGGAATCCTCCCCGAAGGTCCCTCAGCAGACGTGTTCCATGGAGGCATTAGAATATCCACCATGTCCTAATCCTGTTGAAGTAGGGGTTAACTCTGGCAAGTTGACTTAAAAAACTGTTTGGGATTCTGTAACCATAAAGCAAGTAGACGTCCTCAAACAGCCACATTAATCTGCCCTCTACAGAGGGTTAGGATGAGAAGACCATTGGTTACGTATTATTACTACCAGTTCAGCTCTCACAGGGTTACATTTAGGCTGAAGAATCGGCTCTTCAGGCCAGACTTGCACTCCTGCACTGACCTCTACCTCCACCTCTTCAACCCCTTCCACCCTTCGCTAATCTGAGTTTATTTGTTGTTGGTGCGTCCTCTAAAGAGGTAGAGGGACAAGATGGATAGATGGCAATATCAGAGGCGTCTTGACATCTCATCTTTGGCAGAAGATGCAGAGAACTGTAGGTCTGCACAGCGGCAATACAACACCTCAAATACATTCAGCTGAGCAGCAATATGCTTTTTAAGGGCTGGTGCAGAATGAAATATGTAACATTGTCCTAATCTTTGTTCCACCCTATTTAATTTCCTCTTTCTTTCTTTCTTTCTTTCTTTCTTTTTCCTGTGTGACAATACAAGGCTGTTTTGCTGCTGTTCTCTTATAATAAAATATAACTTAAAACCCAGATGAATACATTTCTAGTCAAGTCATTTCTGTGGCGTCTGTTTCAGAGTGGCAGAAAAGGGGCAGGACATTTTTTGAAATCATCTCTATGATTTTGTTTTGTGCATTGCCAGCGTCAGTTTGAATGGCTTACATACAATACCAAAATACAAATACAAAACAAGTCCAAAATTGAAAGAAATCTAGAACTACTGCCTACTGCAATTTCAGGCCACTCCTCTAAAGTTGAATGTGACACCAACTGTCACTGACTTAATCACTGAAGTCAGTGGCTGAGATTGAACATGATGTTAATGGTTCAGCAATCTCCACTGTTTTGCACCAAAAGGGCCTGAATGGAAGAGTTGTGGTAGCATCATCTTGTGGGCAATCTGGTTTGGATTTGATGGGAAAGATCACTGGTGCACAATACAGAGAGGTCCTGGATAAAAAAAAACAACTGCTCCCTTCTCCCAGAAAGCTTGAAATGGAGGGAGTTTTTCTTTCAGCAGGACAAATCACACATCCAGAGAAACGCAGGAGTGCCTTAAAAATAAGAATTTTAGCACTTAAAGAGAAAATTGATGCCATTTGAGTGCACCAATCAAAATTGCTGGAACCTACCACCTCTCTCCCACTAACCTGACCCAGCTTCAGCAATTTTTCATAGACAAATGGGAAAATCTTGCTCCATGGCAAAAGTAATAGAGACTTATTCAGAAAGACAGCTGCTGTAATGGTTTATAATTTTATTTCTACACCATAAAAAAGCATGCATATTGATCCCTTAATAAAAATACTCAGTCTAATTGATCAAAATCTCAGGTCGTGCCCACCATTTACTGAATGTGAAATAAGGGTTGGGAGCTGAATACGTTTTCAAGGTACTGAAGATGATAACCTTGTGTGCTACATAATATAATCTCAGACCCCATGACGTTCCTTTTGGACAGTAAATTATTTCCGTTCAGAGTTTTGGGCTTTTATTTTTTGTTTTGGTTTTCTTTGTCTCGAAGATGATAAGATGTTTCTTATCATCTTCGCACTTCACCTGGTCACCAGCACCGTTGTCACAAAATGGCCAGAGAGCGAGCGCTTGGTCCCGGTGCTCCACGTCCCCTATTGGGATTCATGGATCCAGCTACTGCTGCACCAGCTGATGCAGTTGGATCCACATCTGAAATCATGCTTTTCCCATGTTTGCTTCACTGTTGCTGTGCAACCGTTCACCACACAATCATTGAGAACATGTTTGAAAACCCTTCCAGAAGCAGGATGTATTCAGGGCAGAGGGATATGTGGTGTCACGGCAACCAGAGACTGACCCCCGCTCTGGACAAAAGAGAAGCTTGCAGGGTTTTTCCTGGCTCAAAATAAGGCTTAGGTGGTAACTTTGCGTGACCGACTGGGGTCGGTCCGGCTCTCCTGCCACAGTCAACTCCATATGTCGTCTCCGTACATTAATATTTGGAATTTAAGTTCAGGTCTTCAAGAGATCAATACAAGAATGTATTGAGATGTATAAAAAAATGAAATGTGTGACAAACTTGAAAAAATGGAACATTTTAAATATTTATTGAAGGATTTGTAAACAACTGAAACAGCTTTACAGTGCCACCGAAATAACATAAAATGCCATCATTTTTATACATTTTTCAAAATTTCTATAAATTTTCATGCTGCTCAGCAGCACATTTACTAGTAAGAGAAAAGTTAATTTAGATGTAATATTTATGATCAATCAGGATATCATTGATCCATAAATCCAGACTTGACTCACCCCTGGCCTGCAGTCCATCTCCTGCCTCTACCTGCACCACCTCATCCAATGCCTCATCAACCTGCTCTGGCACTACCTCATCCAACGCCTCATCTACCTGCTCTTGCACCACCTCATCCAACGCCTCATCTCCCCGCTCGTGCACCACCTCATCCAACGCCTCATCTCCCCGCTCGCGCACCACCTCATCCAACGCCTCATCTCCCCGCTCGTGCACCACCTCATCCAACACCTCCTCTACCTGCTCGTGCACATCCTGCTGCCCAGACCTGACTGGCTGGCTAGTACTAACAGTTATTAACCACACATGAAAAATCACTTGTAATACATAGCTATCACAATGAAATAGAAAGATAGAAATGTCTAATACACACACAAACATAAACAAACTAGAATACACGTAAAAATTGTGGAAAGTGGAAAAATCTCTTATTTGGTTTACTGTTGTTGTTGTTTACTTTGTTACTTCCTCATATCTTGCCCTTTAATTAAAAAAATCCATGATCTTGCCTTTGCTCTTGTCCATGATCTGTGAATGGACAGAAACAATCACCAATTCCAACAATCTTTTTAGTGTCTGATTATTTTGTTTATTATTGTGTTGTTGTGGTGCTGGTTACTTAATTGATTTGACAATGAACATTATTTTATGACTTCTGTAATGATGCAGTATTATGTGCCTAACTAGCCAGGCTATTTAAATAGGTAAATCACATTTATTGGGGGAGCAACTGGGAGTACAAATGTACAGAGCCCCTTAGGGGACATGGTTGAGGGAAAAAATTGATGGGAGATTCAGGCAATTAATTTTTTTCCCTCATAGTAACTCAGGATTTATAAGGTCATCTCTCAAAACACCCAAGTTGTTTTTTTGTTGCTGGTGTGAGATTTAAGATGGTGTGAGGTGTGAGGTTTTATAAAAAAAATGAATTGCATGAATGGCCCATGAGGGGCTCCATACAAACTAATTTGACAAATGGGAAAAAATGAACTAATGGTCAGCCCAAAAGTCTGTCTCTTACTGACTTGTATGATCGCTCAGCTTGCCCATTTTTGGTAGGGTCACACCGGCAGCCACGGGGCTGCAGTGTGAAGCCAAGCAGCTCTCCTACACCATCACCATCGCAAGCGGTGTGACCAGGCTTCACCGGGCTTCTGTGCACCTGGCGTTTGTGGGCGTGTCAGCTCAAAATCGACTTGCTGTTGTGGCCGCGCCAAACATTTCAAACCTTTCTTCTTTTCCATACTGAATATACATTAAATAGACTAGCGTATGCCCGTTCAAAATGTACGACTTTTTCAGATATTTGAATGGCACAGTTTAAGTAAATGTCGATGATTCAGTCCTGTGTTCTTCAATGGAAGATGAAACTGCCGGTTAAAGTCATACACCAGTGAAAGACAATCTTTGTGACCCAGTCGCTGAACCCTGAAGCCCCGCCCCCGGCTGGCTTGCTGTTCGCTGTTTATTCAAAATGTATTAATAATACACGCGTCGCATGTCCAAGGCTGCATTCATACTGCAAGCCTTAGTGGTCAATTTGGATTTATTGCTCAGTTCGGATTTTTTTGTTCACGTTATTTTTTTTAATGTGGCCAACATTTCGATTCCAGTGTGAACGGGTCGCAGTACTGAACTGAACCGCATGCGCAGAAGTAACAAAGACGTCACACGCAGCACGCTGTTGTACGGAAGTAAACATGGCAGGCAAATGCACCGGTGGTTGTCGGGCGGCGTGGGACCATGTGCCTCGGCTAAAGCTTGCGGATTAAATCTCTAAATCCAGACAGGGGCATGGGGCTTTTTTTGTTTCGTTCAACAAGGAAATGTAGTAAAATAAAATAAAAACACAATGTGCGCAAATTGTACACACACAATCACAAATAACACACACACATTTTTATTATTATTATTATAATTATTATTATTATTATTGTTATTTATTATTATTATTTTATTTTATGCTATTCATAAAACGCGGCGAGCGTGGGTGCCTGTCCCCTGGTCGGTCTATTTATCTATTTATCGATCTATTATCTATTTTCCCTCCCCGCACTGCTTAACAGTGGTGGGTGGCTGCGTTGCAGGTGTCCGGTCCGGAAGTCGTGGTGGAATTCTGAGTTTATACTCGAAACACAGGTGCAGCTATTTTTTTTGCGGCCCCGGTCCGTGAACATATTATGCACTGCGGCCCGGTCCCTGCTCTAGAGTGACGTAAAAGTCACATGAATTCCGATTTGACTGTTCAGACTGAGGTCGCATTGTAAAAAAATCTGACCTGTATCCGATTTAGGACAGCATATGAAAGTGGCACAATTCCGAATTGAAAAGATCAGATTTGGGGACCTTGGTCTGCAGTGTGAACGTAGCCCAAATTCCACCAAATTTGACACTCGATGTCCTTGGGTACCCAGCGATACACCCGCCAAGTGTGAAGTTGATCGGGTGAACAGTTGTTGAGATAATCGAAAAAGACAGACAGACAGAGAGTCTGTTTGTAGTTAGATTAGATAGATGGGGCTCTGTGTACTTTATTTTTTCATTAAAATGTTGGAGCTGTTTACTTTGCAAAATAAATAACTTCTCGAAAAAAATTACGTAAATAATCTTTCCATCCGTCCCTTCAAATAAAGAATTGTCCTTATTGGAGAAACATAAAATGACGTGTTCCTTATTTTATCCACAGTTTAAGGGACGTTTTTAATTGAAAAAAAAAAAAGCCTAATCATGTTTCCAGGCGTCCATTCTCCAAGGTAAAGCCCCAAAGTTTGAACCTGCGCAACTTCCCTTGTCGCCGTGAAGCTCGTCGCTCCGCCCTCTGCAGCAGGATGAAGCCGAGCTCCGTTTGAAATGCACCGCAGTCTGTCGCTTTGCAGCGCATGTGCACCGGAGGTGTGACCCTACCGTTGCGCCGTCGCGGCGTGTGTTCCTCTCCGGCTCTGAAAGGTGGCACTGCCGTCTTCTCCGTCTTCCAAGGCTATTGCGTGTATAACGTAACGATAGTCTAGTGCTAACTACTGGTGGGATGACTGAATTTCAGCAATAAATCCATGGTCAGTTTTAAACTGTTTTTTTACATGTTGTTTTCTTTCGGGATTCCTCCAAGAAGGCTTCCTGCCTCGGGTTCCTGCTCTACCAGGGACTGCAGCCGAAGGAAGTTCACAAAGGGAGTGGCTGGCAAGCGCCTCATTCTGTTAATGAGGTTGTTGTGGCTTTGAAGTGAAATCCCCTCTTGGCCTCGGCAACACAGCGATGGTTCCGCTGGAGGGGTTTGTGCAGCGGATGTTCACTGACTCAACGCTATATTTATCGACTCCCAACTGATGTACGTTTTGACCGATCGATAATTATTAATTCACCCAGCAGAGAGATCAAGGAGTCGCAGCGCTTCCGTTTCCGAACTTTACGGGTTAATTTTGTACGAAAACTACTGCAGACTTTACTTGACCGAGTATCTTCTCCCTTTCGCTACGACCCCTCTTACCCTATTGATGTGATGGGAAAGCTACTGATGTTATGTGATTTGCATAATGACAAGCGTTCTGTTAGCTCTGTCATATGCTGTAAACCGTATAATTGCGGTACTATTCCTCAGCCACTTTAGATCATTTGTGCAGCGCTGGTCATTGTCACTGATCCCTGACGGGTGTTGAGAGGACCTCGCTTTGAGTGACGGGCTTGAGATTGTTTAACACCTCGGTCCACGGCATCTGTGCCAAGAGTGTGCAGGTGGTGAAGCTGGTGCGGTTGGAGAACATCCAGTCACGTTAAGAAATACACCTTCCTTCTCAACAGTGGCATTTTTCGTCTGGGAAAAAATGAAATGAAATAAAAATGAAAGAACCAACGGGTGCGATTTTATCTTCTCCTACATTTTTTTCTGTCGTTCCCGTCTCAAGCAGAGCAACGAATGTAACGTGACAAATGTAAGAAGTCTGTCGGACCATGGAAGACATAGCATATAATAGAGCCGAGGGCCATGAGGAAGGTAGACACCGCTTCCGTTACTTCAAGATAAGAGGGTGACAAGGTGAATGGAGTACAAAACGAGGATATGATTCAGGAGCGACCTGTCCGGCGGTGCCGGCTTGACCGAGCCCCTCGAGTCTGCAACACCCGCCAATCGGGTTTTCATCTTCCACCAGCTCCAGATTCAGGTTCAGTTTTCTTGAATTCTTGTTTTCTTCCAGCAAACCTTTTACCCGTGTTTGCTGTGTACAAGGAGCCTAGATATCTGTCCACGTCACCTCTCGGAGCCTTCTATGATGACCTGTGAGTTCAGATAAGAGTCTGAACTCATGGCTGTTTTCGAAGAGTTTTCGGCCCATAATGTAATAGGTCCTCATTCTTTCCCTAATAGGCACAGGTGTCGACACCTGTATGCAAATGTACAGACACATACACACACACAATTAAATACACACACTCATGGACGCAAACACGCAAGCACACACGGAGCACCTGACTTTTTAGGGCACATTTCCTGGTTTCCCCTCTTTCTGGCTGCATATAGTTTCTCATGAATATTTAGCAGGCATGTGGACAGGCACCAGCTGTAGCCATTAGAAGAAGTGGGACATATGTTTATAATTGAAGGGTTCCATTAAACATGGATGCAATACCTTCATAAAAGGCACTCTTGGGTACACATGTGTGTGTTTGTGCGTGTGTGTGTGTGTGTGTGTGTGTGTGTATGCGTGAAAGACACAGAGAAAGACTCGTGGTGTGTGTGTGTGTGTGTGTGTGTGTGTGCGTGTGTGTGCGTGTGTGTGTGTGTGTGTGTGTGTGTGTGTGTGTGTGTGTGTGTGTCAGTGTAAATGCATATGAGAGAGAAAAATGGAAGGCTGAGATTCACAGAGGAGTCTTCATTCACATAATGTGAAGGATGGTGTTTGGGGTCAGGCTGTGGCTTCCTCCTGTCCGGGGGCTCTGTTCTCAGTGAATCGAAATGAGATCAAAGTCCCCGTGAAGTCAATTCCGAGATCTGTATGCGACACACTGTACATGTTTGAAAGTAATTGCTGAAAACATGTGAAAAGACGGTGTACAGTGTAGTACCGAATTGTGGAGTAACTCTATTGTTGTTGCTGTTTTTCCGCCGTTTTTGTGGTGCGGACTTTGCGGACGGGGCTGATCGCAGAAACAGCTCGGTCTCCTTATTTACATTTCCGTTCTGTTCAGAGCGTGGTGGCTCCCCCAGCTCCGTGCCCTCCAGGGGAGCGGGACTGCGGTCCTGGCTCCGCGCGAGCCCAGGGAGCAACCATGCGCCCCGCAACAAATATCATTAATATCAACAAAGAACATTTTCTCATGTTCTGTTTTTAACTGCAGAACCAAATGAAAACAATGAAAAAAAAAACCCCGTTATTGGTTTTCTGATTTTGAATTTGTATATGAAAGTATTGGATTAGTGGTAGCGACGGGCTTTGCTAGGATGCAAAGACATCAGGAGATTAGACCGACCAGGCTCTCGCCAATTTGTCGGGCTGCAGCCCCCAAACGACGCCGCTGGTGGTATTTGACACTTGTGAGAGGCTGCACCTCTCCCGCGATTGGTCGTGGTTTCAGCAGCCCCAGTGGACACACCCCCGCCATCTCAGACCAGAGGGAACTGCCTTTTTTTTCCCTCATGATTTTTAAAACCAAAATTTATATACTTGGCGATTTTTTTTTTTTTTTTTGAATCATTCAAATTTCGCCTGGGCGGTTGGCACATTTTTCTGTGGTGTGACAAACTCAGAACACATATTTATTGTTGCCTCACAGGGACTTAAATGACAGCAACCCTAAGCCACGCGACAATCCTGTCCGGACTGTGAATTTGTGTGGGCCCAGAGCCAGAGGGACAGGGTTGTGTCTCCAGTTTGTGTGTGTGTGTTTCCACCTTTGTACGTACATGTCCATGAACAGTTTAACAGCTGTGACGTGTTGCGATCGTTAATGGCTGCTGCCTCCCTCTACGTCTACTTTTGTCATTACAGTCACCGAAAGCTCTTCGCGCCACGGGGTGGAACCTGTGGCGGCAGACTGCACTCGCTCTCACGGTGCCTCATTAACAAAGCCCGCTTTTTTCATTCGCGGGCGGACAGGGCACAGGTTGTCGGTGCTGTTGCCGCTCGCCGTGACATCCGGCGGAATAATGAAAGTGCGCACGAGAGGCTGGATGAAAGGGAGCCGTCTGATGGAGAGGACGTAACACAGGGAGGCCCCAGGCTCGTATCGACCTGAGGCCATCTTTTAAAGACGTCCCTCCGAGCGATTCTTCCCATTCAGAAGATCTGATTGGAGGTCGGTGTTTCGACGGCACGACCACTATAATGTGTGATTCGTTTCCGACTGGTTTTTCAAATGGCTCTCATGCGGGCAGAAGTGGTTTGGTTTCGATGCCAAACAAAACAAAACAAAAAGCCTCTGATGAAGTCGCAGGCCTCAGCACCGCTGCGTTAATTGGAACCCGGCCCCCTAATCCCGGCCTCGGCCTCCTGCTTCCTCTCCGTGTCGCTCATCACTCTCATCTCAAACGTCCTCTCTGCTTCCTCCCCTGCCCACAGCGTCCAATCAAGAAGCAGATCAAGCATTGCCCCGCGGTGCCACTCGCGAGAAGGACTTGGGGGGGGGGGAGTGTTGTGGCAAGCAGAGATGCAAGACGCGCGAGCGATTCGTTTTTCTGCAACCGATGCGTTCGCAGCGAACAATTTGTTCTCGGCAAACGATTCACTCGTTGCAAGTTCATCTTTTCAATGGCTCAGGAGTTGGGTGTCACTCTGGTGACACCCAAAAAAAGCTGTTTGTTTGTTTGTTTGTTTGTTTGTTTGTTTGTATGTTTGTTTGTTTGTTTGTTTCATTCATGACTGGGTGAATGCAGCCGGCATGCCCACAGGCATGAAGCAAGTCGGAATCTACGAGTCACAAATGAAAAGAGTCAGTCATGCGCCTCCAGCAGCTCAGCTACCAGGCCGGCGAGCTCCCCGAGTTTCAATCCGGTGAGTGGTCGAGCAAGAGATAGCAGGAGAGCAAGTGACTGGAACCTGGAAGTGAAAATAATGACTGAGCATTTAATTTATGTGGGAAAAGGTCACGGCATTTGATATAATTCATATTGAATGTGAATGGGTTTTACTTTGCATTCCAAGGAATAAATGCTGCCAGTATTATATGGTAGCAATTTATTTAGGTCCTTTTGAAACAATTTTCCAAAATGAATGTACATAGAAAAACAATGACAATAGGGCATTCAATTAAAAGGAAAACAAAAAGAATGTTTTTGACGGAAAAGGTGTAATGCTGAAGCTTTAGCTTATGATGCCTCAACTTTTTACAGTACACAACTTATTCGGAGACAAAACGAAACAGAAGCAAAAACAACGACTCCTGTGAGGATTCCATCCACAGCTCGGAGCCGAGCGACTCTTGTGAATCTCGTTCATCGTCCAGGAAGTCCTCCCTCGCTCACATGCTGTGCTGCGCCGTCTGAATCAGACAAACCAAGAGTCCCAAATCGTAACTGATGGTTTTACTGACTCGTTCGTCAAAAAGAGCTGAACATTTCACAGTGGCAGGGCAAAGCTTGTTTTCTCTGTTTTGTTCCTTTTTTTAATGTAGGCACATTCCAGCACGCTGCTGGGCCACCGTGAGGTTCTCTGTCGAAATGAAAAATGACATGAGGCCGAAATAGAGAACAAAGAGAGAAGAGGAGCGGTAGCCAGTAGGGATGCCACGCTACAGTGGGCTCCCGGTTCGGTGTGTTTTGGGGCCATGGCAACAAGACAGTTTCAGTATATTTATATTTAAAATTAAGTTATAATAAAGATGTATATTTAATAAAGTTAAAAGGTGCAAAAAATTGTTTTATAGTAGTCTGCCACAAATAACGAGTGTAACGCTCTGTGTGTATGACTGTGGGGGGAGACATACAATTATATATATAATTTGCATAAGTTCATCTCATTGGAGGTGGGAAAAAAAAGGACCCCTCACGTGAAAATTGGGAAATTCTGACGGTGGACTTCTGCAGCAATACAGTAATACCACGGTTCACGTGTGCGTATTGAACCGCAGGGGGTGTACCAAATGGTTCAATAACATACCGTGTACCGTTGCATCCCTAGTAGCTCCTAAGTAGGTTGCTGTGCGAAGCGCCATTTGATGGCTCTATTAATCAATCCCCCCCAGGATTTTACTTCTGTGATGTTTGCAACCAAAATGCATGATTTTGCAGCGGCTCCTGCAAAAAAAAAAAATGGTGAAACCTTTGATCACAACCTTCGGTTGTGGTTGTCTGTCGGGGATTGGCAAAAATTGCAAGGAAAAGACAGAAAAAATGTTGGAACTGCTA
>NC_137190.1:24027012-24067012 GCF_960531495.2 Zeus faber | reverse complement strand
CCTGTGTGTGTGCTTGGAAAAAAACATTGTCACACTTTTGCTACATAGTTCGCGACACAATTATTCAACCAACCAGATGACGCTGCCTGGCGTCTCCATGGTAATTCATCAAAAAAAATGTAACCAATTAAAATCCAAATAATATACTAATGATGTTGACAATTTAAAAAGTTTTCCAAGATTTAAAAAAAAAAGTCCCAATTTAGACAATGTGGCTGGCAAACATATCACATGTGGAGTGATGCCTCCAGGGATAAAACATTCATTTTCAGTTCCAGCGCTGAGTTAATTGAAGGAGCCTCTGGGACGTGAAGACCCCTCTGTGACAAAGCGAAAAATGACTTGTTACAAATGGATGCTTGGTGTGTTGAGAAAGAGGTGGAAAAACAACACAAACGAAAAGATCATCTTTCTTCCTTTCTCACACAATCACATGTTTGGCGCCTCTTGTGCCCAATTTAAGGTGGTAATCTGTCAGATCGTCCGTGTCGGGGGGATCACACCGCATCTCTGAGTTGACTTTTCTCGAAGGTAACAACGGTTCATCAAATTCACCAGGGCTGCCTTCAACTTCACGTCACGGATCTTTGCGTTATTTTCCGGGAAAGGCGGACCCCGCCACCAACAACGAAAACAGCAAATAAAGGAACATTTCTTATGAAGTGCATTTATTTGAGCACGCTGATTAGATGTTGGCTCATCAGACGCAGGTTTTTTTTTTGCTTAGCTTGGCTTTGTTGCTACAAACTATAGACTCCTAATAGAGGTTAGTGGAGGTTAAATACTAGGTGTATACATATGATATCATCTACTGAAAAATGGAGGTGTTTCATGTAAATATCTGTGATAATTATCTGGTTAAGTCGCAGAAATTACTCTTATTTCTTATACTGACTCTTAAATGGGTAGGTGTTGCCCTTTAAGAGGTGAGACCGGCACACACCCACACACACACACACACACACACACGCGCACGCACGCACGCACGCACGCACGCACGCACACACGTCTTTATATTGAATTCACGTCTCTCAGCGCTGATTGATCCACAGTGATTCATGTGGATGCATTGTTTTCGTCTGTATGTGTGTGAATGTGTGAGTGTGTGGCGCCTTCCTCTTCCTACGCCGTTCTCCACCCCCACTGTTCCTCCTCCCCCGAGAAAAAAGGCAAAGTGGTGTGTCAGTGATGGGTTGCCATGGACACAGCATTCTATCAATTACAGGTTAATAGCGATCTAATGGAGACTCATAAGCAACTTCGAATCAAGTCTATTCACACAAGACAATGATGACATGAAAAAAAAAAAAACAACTGGTTCCAACCGGTTGTAAAGAACACCCAAGCGATTACTCAAACACACACACACACACACACACACACACACACACACACACACACACACAGTTTGGGTGTATAATTAGCCACATGCTGATGATGGAAGCGTCAATGAAGACAGGAGAAAGATCCCAGCAGGGTCAATATATTGAAATTATGGAAATTATCCAAACAATCACAGTAGCACAGTAGCAGTCAGTGTCTTAAAGAATGAATCATTTTAAACTAAATACTGTATACTGAGGCTGTGTTTGGATCCTTTATTTATTTATTTTTAAATAAACAAGGTTTACTGTATACAATATACACTTGTTTTTTTTTTTTAATCCCATGTTAACAAAATGAACACTGAAATACGCAGTAATGGATAATTTGATATAACACTACAAATTGTGATTACAGTTTTTGCCGATTGCTTTCACACTGAAAGTGAATGCTGAGACAAAAGCATTAGAACCTTAACTTTGGTGACCATGCCTTAAACAAAGGCACCCAGAGCAGAAAATGTGTTTGGAACTCTGCAAACGCGCTTCTTGCAAAACACTACCCACTTTTTCTTAAGTTAGACACTTGAACAATGAAATCTCTTGAAATCATTGGGAAAATGCTTCTATTCAAAATGCAAACATACCTGGAATTGGCATCACCCACACATCCACATGAAACCACTTATACATTTATACATCACAGCAATCAATCTGAGCCTTGGCACTTCAGATACTGTAGGTAAGATCACCTCTTGTGTGAGAGCTCTGCAAACATGGAGGCAGTGAGACCGAGAGGAAGAGGAGGAGAGAGGAGGAGGAGGAGGAGGAGGAGGACAAGAACAAAGAAGAAGGACCAGGCAACGGATGGAGACATATTTCCGACAGCATTAGGGCCACTTTGGTGCAGCATGTCATAAATCATGGCCTGACCGTGTGGGAGGCTGGGCAGAGAGTCCAGCACAACCTGAGTCTCGACACGGTAGAATCCATAATAAGGACATTTAGACTGGAGAACATGTCTCCAACTTTCTACACTAGACTGTAACATTGTAATAGTTGCACATCATTCTGCATCACAGAATGATGGTATAATGTAGTCCCACAGTATTAGCTCTATGCTCCTCAGTGAACCAAAAAATGGTATAGTGCTGTGAAGTACATGTAATACAGTTTTGATTTTTTTTTTATTACTATTTTTTGTTTTACCATTGCACTGTAATTTTACTATTATTTTTATTTTTGTTTCACTTTACACTTAACATATTGTACTGGTTACAGTACTGTACTGTAATTCTACTTTTCTTTGTGGATTTTGTTGTAAAAACCTGCAATGGCCCAAACAAATAAAAATAGGTTGTACGTATTTTTCTCTGAAGCCTTTATTTTTTTTCATTGAAATTTGAGTGGATTTACTGTGCAATCTTTCACAGAAGCCTGTATGAGAAAATAAAGAAAAAAAGGTATACAAAGCACTAAAGACAGCAGTGTTTTGTGTAAAGTACATCGGTGTGTTGTGCATGTGGGCGTCATTTTTTTGAGGAGGTTAGGTTAGGTTTGGATTGCAGAGTTTCATTTTGACACGGGAGTGAGACGTTTATCTCCAAGTGCTGTGTCTTATTTGGCTTGTGTGTGCGCTGTGACACAATGAGCCACATTTCCGCAACAAGTGTGTAAGCGATCACAAAAAAGAAAGAAAAATAAAAAAGGTTCCCAAAATATCTGCAGACATTTTCATCTCATATTGTTTTCTCAACATTGATAACGGCTGCAAAAATTGCGTACCGCCATACGGATGCCTTCATGGTATACATTTCATCCCGATACGGAGGAAAACGATGGAGGCAGGGATTTGCATTTTGGGTGGTAAGCAGAAATGTGGTTACTACGGTTTCTATAAATAGCAAACTGAGGATTCTGTTTATGGATACGAAAACCCTCTGGAGTCTTGGGTCTTTTTTTTCTTTCTTTTTTTTTTTGCCGTTTTGTTACACAGTACAGTGCATAAAATCCAGATTTTACACATGGCAAGCAATCCATCATCAAATTCACATGATAAAATCCCCACCATCGCCCTACTTACAGACAGAAACGTGATGTTGTTTGATAGTTGTACTTTTTCGCCGTGTGCTATGAGCAAGAAATTATTAACGACAACATCTCAGACCACGCTGTTTGTTATTCCAGCAGCGCTAATGGAGACTCATGAGGGGTTGTCAACCTTAGAGACTGCGGCGTGAAAAACACAACCAAACTCAGACCTGAGTGACCTGGAGCCGGCGCTGGACCGTCCCTGCTCAATTGCTTCTCCGGGCCGAGAGATTGTTCCCATCAAAACAAGCGTCCCTTGTGCCGGAGGTTGATAAATCTCAGCGCCGCGGAGGCTCTCTGTTCATATTCCAGACACTTCGACGGCCAAATGTCATAAAGGGCACGTTGTCTAAATAAATGAACTCTACATCCTCCAGCTCACGTAGAGGTCTTTCAATTAACCCCCTTTTATGTGTTTCTCATGCCCAGTCCTGGACGCCACTTTGTTTAAAAGAACAATTTGGCGCTGGCGGCCCTCCAACCATGTCTTAAATTCAAGGCTCGCAAAGCCAGAAATGCGTCGTCTCCAACTCTTTCGATTGGTCGTGGATTTGCTCGGTCCGGCACAGCAGGGGTGGGGATTATAATGAGGATGGTGCCCCATTCATATCTACAAGTTAAAAATGATTTAATTTGAAGAAACATCGATGATTCCTGTTTGCGTGTCGGATCATTGTCACAGAAACCAAGTTACGACGAGCAATAAATAAAAATGTAAGTAGTAAAATCCAGCTTTGTACAAATGACCCACATATCGCCACGTCCTTAAGGTGATGAAGGTGATCGCTTACACTGAGAGTGCTTTGACGGCGACAGAAAAAAATAAAAACCACAACTCACAGCAGAGTGAGGAGGGGCTGGAGAGGGGGAATAGGGGGGTTGTTTGTCAGGGATAAGAGTGATCACTCTGTCGGGAGGGTTATTTTGTGATAATGCCCGGCTGGCTGCACATCAACACGCTTGTTACGCGGCAACTTACCAAACAAAAGAATCCATTGAGACGGAATATTGAGCTTCCGCCCAGAAAAAAATAATCCACTACAGCGCAACTAACACTGCAACAACATCGTAATCTACTCGCCCTACGAATGAAAAAAACAAATGATTAACATACTGTTATTAGTGTGAAACTGGACGTGTGCACATTCATCTCTTGTTGTCTCTCATTGTAGTTTCTACGCAACATCACAAGATGTCGCCACGAGGCAAAACCAGCCTGAGAGGCCGTCCCCCGTGACAACGATCGTTATTAATAAATAACCGATCGCCCATCGCCGCTATCGAACGATCGGAGTATTTCGCAGAGCCCTGTTCTGACGTTTCATAACCCTCCACCCGCGTTGATGTATTTTGTGTTTTGATCCCATGTGGTGTCCCCCTCGGCAGCTGAATCCGGCCGGCCTGCCGACTATGCCCCGGAGCCCCACCTCCAGCGAGGATGAGATGGCCCAGAGCTTTTCCGACTACTCCGAGGACTCCGCCTCCAACAGCTCCCGCGAGGAGACCATCTACGAGACCATAAGGGCCACCGGGGAGCCGCTGACGCGCCACCGCATGGACGACGTGCGCACGCACTCGCTGGTCGTCCGCGTGGTCATCCCTGACCTGCAGCAGACGGTGAGTGTCGGCGCGGAGTGGAGGGGCGACTCCCACTGAGGGTGATGCGGTGCGGTGAACTCGCGTGCCGATGTAACACACCAAAACCCCCCAAACATTTGACATGATCTCATTGCGATACGAGAGCAGTGGTGCTGGTTCAAAGTGCAGGAGACGGGAGGATTTTTAACTCATCACGGAAGTATTGACTTTTGACCTTTTCCCGAGGGAACACAACCGGAGTGATTCCAAAAATGAATGGATTCTTTCAGTGTCTGTAATTTGCGCTTTGCACATCTGCCTCCGCTGTGTGGGAGCACACATCCCTGATGCGTAACTTATTGTAATTGAATTGATTGAAAAATCGCTCTTCCTCTATTGATCGACAAAGGATTCCTCAACATAATTAAGGGTTCGGGTTAGGGTCGTTAATTTCAAGTCATTGCCTTTAAAATAAGCGGAAGTTATTTGTACATTGTTTCTACATGTAGAATTGAACAAACACGCATATTTTGCCCATGAACAAGAATGCACTGTAGTGTGTGTTTACGGATCTCCAGTCTGTGCTCCACTTGAAATATGTCACTGACACTTTTCACTATTTTACAGAACAAATCTTTTTATTTTTCCATCTCCGTTTTAAATCAGGTCGTGAAAAATACGGTATATGAGTCAGTACTTTAAAATGAAGCAAGGAAGCAAGGAAGGAAGCTTCCACAGTCAGATATATCAATATTTATCCAAAAGGTAATCACTGCAGCTCAATGAATGCCTCGGGCGATCAAATCTCTCTTTCCGACTTTTCAACTGTGTCCAGTGGGTAATGAGAGGAGCACAGTGTGTGAAAATGTGCAGATAGATTAATTAGAGTGCTGTGAATTAATCCAATATTTACCCCGTTTAAAACACAAGCTGATGGATCGTAAAAAAAAATAAAAATACAATTGTTTAACACATTAAGAATAAAAATGATGATTTTGGCATGAGACCATTATCATTCAAAGGAAGGGAAATGTGTGAATGCGTATCCACCTTTATTGTAGAGGAAGAAAAAAAAAGTGTACTTTTGAGCGTGGTCCATTGTGGTCTAGCCGCCATCTCCATTCGGTACAAAGCCTTTCAAGCGCTCTACAACTAAAGCAATCTCCCACTCGTGCGCCTTTGTTGGAAGGCAGCGTGGGCGTTTTTTTTTCCCGCCCAGCTTTGATGTATGGATCTTCTACACCAACGTCGGGTGGCGGGCACCCGGCTCAGTGACTCAGACCAGAGGTGAACCCAAAAGCACGACGCAGGGGAGCGGGTTAAAGTCCGCAAAGCAGGGGGTTGATTCGAACAAGCAGGCCAGGGTCAAACAAACCAGGATATCCGTCACCGAGGGCAAACAAGTCCGGCAAGGAACAGGCAGGGAATCAAAGACTGTGAGGCAGGCGGAGGATCCAAAAAACGGGGGAATCAACAAGGTAATTGGGCGATCACTAGATGGCACGCTGGAGAGCTCAGCCTAAGCAACGGGCGGCTGGCTGGATTCCTCATACCATATAAGCCAACATGTAGATGTCGTGTGGATCTTCCACACGTGAAGACGTGCGTGGGTGTCGTCGGTTGAATATTGATCAGAACGGAATGCGATGCAGGAGGGGAGCGCCTTATTGATCTGTAAAATACAGTATATTCAGTCCAGCACCTGGCTTGAGAGCAGAGCGTCTTTATAATGATTTATAACAGCTTCCATACCAAACAAACCAGAGAGGACTATATACACCGATCAGCCATAACATTAAAACCACGACTAACAACTACTAATATTGTGTAGCTTCCCTTCGTGCCGCCAAAACAGCTCTGACCCGTGGAGGCATGGACTCCACAAGACCTCTGAAGGTGTCCTGTTGTATCTGGCACCAAGACATTAGCAGCAGATCCTTTAAGTCCTGTAAGTTGTGAGGTGGGGCCCCCATGGGTCGGGCTTGTTGTTCCAGCACATCCCACAGATGGTCGATCTGATCGGACCCTAACCCCATGTGCAGCAAGCTGTGATGCACTGTGTGTTCTGACACCTTTCTGTCATAGCCAGCCAGCCGGTGTATATAGTGTATAAACACACCCTGGCTTGTATACACACACACACACACACACACACACACACACACACACACATTGGCATCAACTATATAATATAATAATAATAATAATAATAATGACAATAATAATAATAATAATAATAATACTAATGATAATAATAACAATAATAATAATAACTGTTATTTGTACAGCACAATTCATACAGTAAATGCAACTCAGAGCGCTTCAGAGAGAAAAAAATACAAAGTGCACAAAGTTTAACATTGAAAGAAATGGGATGAAAAGATAATTATATAAAAAAAAGAAAATATTTATTTTAAATCTTTAAAGAAAATTTTAAAATAAAGATTTAAGAAAAATTAAGATAATTAAAACAGGATAAAACAGCATGTTTCATCATAGCATCAAGCAAAATGTTAAAAACAAATAATGTTATAAGTAAATAAGGGTAAAGGAGGTTTAAGGTGATTTTTCATAATCAAAATTGTACGTTGTCAGATACTGTAGAAAACAATGTTTAAATTCGCTTCATGTGCTTGGAGCTTCTTTGATGGAGGTGCAGTACAGTACGTGTCGCTGTGCATGAATCATTCAGCCGGGTTTGCTTTGCAAGTGGAGTGTGTGACCGAATCATGTGATCAGGTGGTGCCACTCCGTGCTGAAGAAGAAATTGCGAGCTTTAGTGCGTACATGTGAGAGAGCTTAGCACACACGTGACGACACACACGCACACACGCACACACACACACACACACCTCTCCGTGATGTCGAGTTTTGCCGCTCTAATTACAAAATTGGGCCATAAGTTCATCTCTGGGTTGACAGTACCGTGTAGAATCAGCCAACACACACACACACACACACACACACACACACACACACACACACACACACACACACGCACACACACACACACACACACACGCACACACACACACACACACGCACACACTTATTGACATGGTGTTAAACTGAGACCGGCCAAATGTGAATGTCAAACTATAGTTCTCAGGCCAGGAAATTCTCCCAATATTCCTGTACTCCTATAAATGATGGGCAGATAACCAGTACCTGCTGCTATGCCAAAGCCTACAACACAGATGTGTATTTGTGGAAACTTTTGTTTTTCGCTTTCTGATCTGATATTCTGATCTGGGAGAGTCTATTTTCCTCTCTTTAAGGAGATCTCCGACTACACTTACGGCCCAGTTTGTTGTGCGGTTGTGTTTATGTTTTTTTTTTTTTTTTTTTATGGGTCCCCTTTTCTGTTGGATTACTGTACCTTCTTCCTTTAAAGAAAACCAAATGGACCAAACAGCTGCTACACTTTCTGAGAATTCATTTAGGATGGTGAGCAGAACTGTGCTTGAGGAAACCCGCCAGTATTTTTTGTGACCATGGTATAAAGATACAGAAAGTGACAAGACTATGTATAAATAAACATGCTGATTATAGTTCTCTACTTTATAAAACCAAACTGGGCGGGTATGTGTGCGTGTGTGTGTGTGGAAGGAGGTAGTCAAATACAAGCATACATATACAAACAAAGGTGATTTTGAACATAACAATGTATTTATATATTATAAAAGTATATTACACACATACACCACTGTTATATTGTTACAATGTCCTTCTGTATAGCAGAAGAACTCCCCAAAAGGTGATGGACACACTGCAAGAGGGATGCAAGGAGTTCAAACAGAAATAAAGGCATGAGGCAGGTGTACGAGGGGGGTCGGATCCATCTCCCCTCCGTGCCAGGTTCCTATCAGCCTCTCACCTCGCGGTCCTTCCTCCCCTGGCGTTCCTCCCGCTCAGACTCCGGCGAAACAGGCACCTGTACACAGAGCATCCGATTCCACACCCCGAGGATGTAGATGAAAGTCGGAGCCGTAGTCCAGGATCGCGCTCACTGCGCTCGGTTCTCGACACAGCGGAGGCCGGCGGGGTTGTTTTCCCGGCGTCCAAAGAGACCGTCACCCTTTGATGCTCAACCCTGGTGTCCCACGGTTCTCTGACAGTCCACTGGGAGCATCGTAGGATCAGACCTGGCTGCAACGCACTGGCTGCAAAGGCCCCACACACCTTAGTGTGAGTTAGACCTTTAGAATATTGTGGTTGTAAATGTAAATGTATTAGTGTGAATGATTGAGGGAGGGAGCGGGGCATTTCGCAAAATAATTGTCGCTCTGTGAATCCTGCACTGGTGCAATCACGGTCGAGATAATCAACATCAAACCCACCATTTGTACTGACATCAGCCCTCATTGTTTCATTGTCCTGAAAGCAAAACAGAAGGGAATTGAACATTTTTTCTTCCTCGTCAAATTTTAACTTATACAAGGGACAAGGAAAGAGCTATAACGGAGGTGTTTGGTAGCTCGCCAAGGCAATAAACCAGTAGAATAAGGAAGGCCATATTGGTCCAAGCGGCGTCGCCGGATGCCAGACGTCTGTGTGTATGTACCGTACCCTCACTCTTTCATCTCCTCGCCCCTCTGCCGTCCTTGCTCCACGCCCGCTCCGGCACGGGGAAGAGGATTAGTCGGAGTGGTTAGTAGAGTTCACAGACGGCTCATCCTCGCAGCCGTTATCGCCGGCGGAGCAGCACATCCAGCTGTACACACACACACACACACACACACACACACACACACACACACACACACACACACACACACACACACACACACACACACACACACACACACACACACGTGTGCACGCGCTCTCTCTCAACGCCACGGCCCAGCGCCCATAATCCTCCGCGATTCAGCCAAGACAACCACAAATCCTGCATTGTGTTTATTCACCACACGGAGGCTAGAATTGGGAGGGGCTGGGTGCGAGCAGGCTCTTGTCAATCACGCTCGGCCCTCAACCTACCGGCTCCAAAATATTAAGAGTACAACAAGAGGCTTTGATTTCCTTATGGCAACCGAGGGAATGTTTGGGGGTGGCAAAATTGATTTTGTAGCTCATTCAGTACCAAGTCGTTCAACATTCCAGCGCCCGTTCACGTGCAATGACTTGTTAGAATGTAGTTTGAGTTCAATCCATCAGTGAGTCTTCCATTACTTAATTACACCAAAAAAATGAAATGATTTGTTATTTACAGATCGCTTAATGTAGAGGTTACCTGTTGTACAGCTATTCAAGACCTTGTCGCAAATCAACAGCATGGACATACAACTGAGGTTCAGTCCCCACTGATGAGGTTTAACGGAGTGGAATCATCTGAAACCTCTTTTCATCTTGCCTTCTACTCATCTGGCCTATTTGCTAATTGAAATGGTCTCCTCTCTCTCCCCCACAAATACAATCTGTGACATCAGAAATGCATGCGGTTCAACCCGGACGCCACAGTGTGGGTTGCCAAGCAACGGATCCTGTGCACCCTGAGCCAAAGCCTCAAGGATGTCCTGAACTACGGCCTCTTCCAGCCAGCCAGCAACGGGCGGGATGGCAAGTTCCTGGACGAGGAACGCATCCTTCGGGAGTACCCTCAGCCACACAGCAAGGGGGTGCCGTCTTTGGAGGTACGACACTCTCACTCTCACGCAAATTTATGACGGGTAACTTCAATGAGCGTCAGAAAGTGATCGAGAAATGGAAGTGAAAGTCGTCTCAGCTTTTGACGGTTGAGTTAAAGTTACTCAAAGTCAGAGGAAAATGTGGTGTGATATGAGCGCAGTCTTTGACAGATCCGCGTCTCGATATTCATTCATTTACTGTGTGTTTCCATAAGTCGGAGCTCCCCCGTCGAGAGGAAGAGGGGTCTTCACTCTGCCCTGTACACACGTTGAATATTGGGTGGCAGAGAGACCGCTTGAGCCTCCTGATTTTGGAGACTTATGCTCACCATAAGGAAGCTATTGGAAATATTTGGGGACATTTTGGGAATTGCACTATTACTATTACTATTATCAGTACTATTGGCCTGAAACATGCTTATTTTCATGCATCAGTGGTCGAGGGTCAGAGGAAGTTTCTTTACCTTCGAGGGCCTGGCCTACAAATGCAACGGGATTTCCTGAGGCTACAATCTCCACGCCTTCTCCAAATGTGCGGAGACAGCCTTTGCGCTATCACGTTGACGCTGGAAAGAGTTTACTTCTATGGAGACAATTTGATCCCTACGTGTGCCCAGGTCCAGGGAAATGGCGGTGACTGCCCCAGCAGCTGGTTGCACAGCTCACCCCTTAAACCGCTTTCCCACCAAAATTAACAGGTTCACGCAGGTTTTTAAAAGCCGCAGCATGGGGTATCCATGCTGCCGGTGCTCACCTGCACCGCGCACCTGCGCACGCCCCGGCTTTGGGCGATGCCTGAGTGACTCGGCGGGGAGCATGGGGTTCTCCGCTGTGCTCCCCACGGTGCAATCCCCACACTCACAACATTTTGACGGTCCCCCATGCGAAAAAAAATTTAATAACTTCTGGTTCTGATTGTGGATTCTAAATCAGACATAAAATTATCGAATGATACACAGATATTCCTGTCTATTTATGCGCCAGTGTACGGAGCTTCAACGCGTGTTGCATCACGTATCTATTGCAGGGTTATTTGACCCGGGACTGAAACCCGAGTGTTACCTTTCCCACTGATGACAAATGCCAGATGTTAGCAGGTTTTTAGTGCAGTGGGAAAGGGGTATGACTGAGCTACTTCTCTGCCTGCCAGGAGGTGTTGAGAGAGGCCCCGAGGCTACTTCAACCAGGCATCATGGTGCCGGTACTATCTGCTTTGCGCCTGCTGGGACTGATGTCTCCTAGTATCCACGTTGTTTTCTCTGCGCATGAAACGTCCACAGAGATTCTTCCAGAGACGGAGGGGCGAATTCACAAAAGGTTGCGCGGCTGTAGCGGCCACTTAACCAGCGCAAATAACAGAAAAAGGGAGCGTCTAATTCACAAAGCACCCGTAAACAGTGAAATACACCGCTAATTGCGCTGCCACGCAAATAGCCTCTCGATGCGCCGGTGCTATTTGCGCATATACAAATGAGGTTTTATTTATAAATTTGGTGCAAAATTGGCCCCTTTCTATACAAATGAGCCTCTTTGCAAAAAGAATCACATATACTGGCACTAATAGCCACACGCAGTTGGAGTGAATTTATTACGGTCTGCAGAGAGCTGGTAGTAACTGCACGGACACCACAAAATAAATAAAAGATAAATACAATTTTAAAAAATTATTAAAAAAAAAAGGTGTCATCGTCTTCTCAGCTGGTGCAATTCAAGCGCATTTATTATTGTTATTATTATTATTATTATTATTATTATTATTGTTATTATTATTATTATTATTATTATTATTATTATTATTGTTATTATTATTATTATTATTATTATTATTAATAAAATTACTGTCACAGTACGGGGCAGCCTGGTTGCTGCTGGTTTTTAAAACCCCCTCCACAAGCAACTTGACACCCTGAATAATTTCCACTATGCACTTTGAGAAGGGGCAGGAGGAGAGAGGGACCAGTTACTCTCAGGACAGCCCCACAGCGGGACTTGTCTGATTGACCATTGGAACCGCTGGAACAAATCCTGATCAGTCTGCTCCACTTTACGACTGCGCCGCTGATTGCTCTGACTTTTCCCCAAACGGTTCAGCCATCTCGGCGCTCCCTCCATCCGCCCAGCTATAAACGGCGACCGCAGTCGCACGGCGCCTCGACCAAATCCCTCCTTCATGCCGACGAACACTGACAATCCTTTCAGGTCACGGAGCATCAGGCACGTGAAGCTTTGCTACGTGTACGCCAGCCCTGGACACGTGCATAGCAGTGTCCTGGAAAATGCCGTTTCCCTTTTATTCACCTTCTATCCAACGGATGTTTCTGGATCATCCTTTTCCCATTCTGTCCTCGGCGTGGCGGAGAGAAAGAGGTGGCTGAGTCCAGTTATAATACTGAACTCACATCACAATGTTGGAACGCTGTGGCTGTACGACTTTGTATTATGTAGTTCTTAACTCACAGTGAGTTTGACGTGCTTACATTAAGATTTAGCTCCCCCTTTGGTGGCTCATGAGGGTTTGGAAACATTATGCGAGCAGGAGAAACACTCTCCCGTTTCCTTTCAGCCCATCAAGATACGCCGTGATCCTGAAACTGCTTGGGTCAGTCCCGCACGGAATATATTTACGGCGGTTGTGCCTTTAAAGATACAGTCTAGGGAAATATAATATAAGTTATGTCATTATAAATTGAGTTATGAAAGCAAGCAGAGCCTTTTAAGAACTGGCCTTGCTGCACGGGTGCTGAACAAGCATCGGGCGGCATCAAAATACCCATCAGAATAAAGGTTATTTTGTCTCTGGTAAAAGGCTTTCCTTTTACATCGTATTATATACTGTATACAGAAATTTCAAACAAGTAGTCCAGAGCTCATTGGGATTTTCAGTGCTCCAGCCTTTTGCAAGCATCAGCGGGGTAACAATTGTACCATTGCACAAAATAGATATTTAAGCGCAACTACTGACTAGCTGCACTTAATAGTTTCACGGTATTGTTAAAAACCGACCGCATACTCTTCTAAAGCAAGAGATGATAAGTTCCAGAAAGACAAATATTATTGCAACACAGCTTTATTTGTTTTGTGACATTTGTTTCAACCAAATGGCCTTTGTTTGAGTCTGTTCATTTAATTTACATAATATTAATCTAGAAA
This sequence comes from Zeus faber, assembly GCF_960531495.2. Lineage (NCBI taxonomy): Eukaryota > Metazoa > Chordata > Actinopteri > Zeiformes > Zeidae > Zeus > Zeus faber. Next base: position 24,053,241 of record NC_137190.1, on the reverse strand, counting down.
ACAATGTGTTTGTATTTGTCGTCATTACTCCACAGTTCCGCTACAAGAGCAGAGTGTACAGGCAACCCCATGTGGATGAGAAACAGATTGCCAAACTTCATACAAAGGTACGTTTTTGATTGTGTGGTAAAATAGAATACACATATATACAGTATATATATACTGTATACATATATATATGTATATATATATATATATATATATATATATATATATATATATATATATATATATATACTGTGTATATATATATATATACAGTATGTACACACGGCCACAACAATAAAACCACCACTAATATTGTGTAGCTCGGTCGCCAAAACAGCTCATCGTGGCATGGACTCCACAAGACCTCTGAAGGTGTCCCGTGGTGTCTGGCACCAAGACGTTAGCTGCAGATCCTTTAAGTCCTGTAAGCTGTGAGGTGGGGCCCCCATGGGTCGGGCTTGTTGTTCCAGCACATCCCACAGATGCTTGATTGGATTGGACCCTAACCCCGGCCATCCACATGATGTAGAAGAAAACGTGATTCATCAGACCAGGCCACCTTCCATTGCTCCATGGTCCAGTTCTGATGCTCCCGTGCACATTGTAGGAGCTTTTGGCGGTGGACAGGGGTCAGCATGGGCACTCTGACCGGTCTGTGGCTACGCAGCCCAATATGCAGCAAGCTGTGATGGTTAACTTCTTCAGCATTTGGTGCTACAGTAGCTATTTTGTGGTATCGGACCCGACGGGGTCAACACTTTTGGAAGGTACTGACCACTGCAAAACCGGGAACACCCCATAAGACCTGCTGTTTTGGAGATGATCTGACCCAGTCAATTTGGCCCTCGTCAAAGTCGCTCAGATCCTTAGACTTTCCACACACACACACACACACACACACACACACACACACACACACACACACACACACACACACACACACACACACACACACACACACACACACACACACACACACACTTCATAAATACTGTAATGGTCAATTTCAGGGGCTCATATCTAAATTATAAAAAGGCTTTCATGTGATTGTTTTTGTATTACACACACACACACACACACACACACACACACATTTTGATGAAGAATGGTCAATTTCAGGAGTTCATATAAACATTATGTATTAATACATAATCTATGTATTAATATTAGCGGTCACGAATCATTTTTGTGGCCGTCGCCGTGTCTGTCTTTGTACCCCTGTAAGTCTCAGTAATGAGTCGTCTCCCTCCCCCTGGCCCTGGGCAGCTTTTTGGGAGCTAACCCTGTTTGCCGTGCGGTCTGGTTCACTGGAGCTGGTGAAAGCGCGCACTGAGGCAGCCAATCAGATGTCAGCCCAGCAACCTGTGTCAGTGGAACACAGAGATGCAGCGGCCGTCACCATCTGATTCACCAGGCCCACACACACACACACACACACACACACACACATGCACAAACACACACAATCTCAAAAATTCATACAATACAATGCAAAACATATTTGAAAAACTTATATATATATATATATATATATATATATACATAAATACTTATATATACTTAATTGTATATTACTTATATATTAATTACATTATTACTCATTAGTACTTCTTCCAACCGCTGTCTTTGGGCAAAAAAAATAATTTGAATCTCTTCCCACACACACATACCCTGCCGAAGAGACGGAACATCACAACCCGAATGAACGGATCTGCAAATCATATAAAGTAAATGACTCGTTTCTCAAAATGACTCGTAGAGCACATGCCCAATGAGCCAAATCCCCCACCACCGAGGAAGAGAGCGCTGGACGAAGTTGCACAAAGTTCAAAGACCACACGATCGCACTGTAGAGCGTAAACGCACACAGATACATGCACACACGTTTATGACCATCGATTCATTTTGAAATGATTCCACTTTGACTTACATTGTGAACCAATACAAAACGACGAGATACCGCATCACGCTCCGTCAACCTCCGTAAAAACAAAACAAACAAAAAAAAAAAAACAATCTTCACCAATGCCCTCGATTTCACCCAAACGGAAAAACTGAATATCCAGCGCGTTGAACTGAAGGAACACGACGCCGCAGCCAAACTGATGTGGATTTGGGAAAGCGTGCGAGCGTGCAGATGTCTTTTCATTTTCTCATTTCCTTTTCTTTGCGATCCAGCTGAGGGGACATTCAGAGCTCGTTACCAAATTAGGTTCTGAGGAGGAAACAAACGGGGCTGGCTGAGGCTTTTTTCGTGTGATGCTTTTTAGGGTGTTTTTTTTCGTTTGTTTGTTTGTTTGCTTTAAACGATCTACATCTCTTTTGATTATTGTTTTTATTGCCGCACATCCTCTTGACTTTTCTCCGCCGTCTCCGCCCTTCTTCCTCTCCTCTATTTCCTCTCCCTCTGGGAGCTGCTCTCTTATCAATTTTTGCCGTGCGGCCTGGAAAGACAGCCACCAGGAACAGAAACCAGAATGTAACACGCACACACACACACACAGACTGAACCGAGGATTTAGTTATATGGTGTTGTCTAAGAGTCTATGAATGCTCTTTGGATACTCTTTCTGCTTCAGGGATGTAGGAATGAGCCTTAACTTGATCACCAATGTTGTTTCCCTCCCCAAAAAATTTTCTCATTGGTACATTTTACTGAATTATAATGGAACGACAGTCACTCTCGTGTGTGTTTTTGTGTGTTTTTTGTGTGTTTTTGTGGTGGCGCAGGCCAACCTGAGGAAGTTCATGGACCTCATCCAGCACCACCAAGTGGACAAGGTGTCCAAGTTGTTGGAGAGAGGCCTCGACCCCAACTACCATGACACAGACACTGGTGGTGAGGCTCTGAACACACACACACACACACACACGCACGCACGCACGCACGCACGCACGCACGCACGCACGCACGCACGCACGCACACACACACACACATACACACACACACACACACACACACACACACACACACACACTCATAAATACACACACACCAGACATTAGGTAATTTCTCTCCAGGGATGAATAAAGTATATCTAGCTATCTATCTATCGATCTATCTATCTATCTATCTATCTATCTATCTATCTATCTATCTATCTATCTATCTATCTATCTATCTATCTATCTATCTATCTATCTATCTATCTATCTATCTATCTATCTATCTATCTATCTATCTGTCTATCTATCTATCTATCTATCTATCTATCTATCTTTCCCTCTATCCATCCATCCATCCATCTCGCTCTCTCTCGCTCTCTCCATCCATCCATCCATCCATCTATCTGAGTTTTAAGACAGTTGTGTCTTCTCACTGATCTTTCCGTTATGGGGTGAGGTCTCTCCAGCCCCAGCTGATGATGCTTCCATGTTGTAAAGTGTAAAACTGTACACTCCCTATAATCGGACACACCCTGCAAAGCGATAGTCAACCAAGACAAAACGCTCCCTCCACCCCTAGACAGCCATTAATGTTATTGGCGTTTAAAAGGTCAATGATGCAACGATAGCCCTTTGTTCCATTTATCATTGTCAGGGAAAGATAACAAAATATACCTATTTGAGAAAGGCTTTGAGTAGATCAATAATTTGGGAGAAATAATGATTGAAAATCAGGGAATGATCCTTCAATGTCTGGGCCTAAATTCATAACCCAAAACTGCAATTGGGGACAGCATTTATTGATATTTATTGAATGCATTTTGCTGGTTGGCTTTTTTCATGATGATTATTATTATTATTATTATTATTATTATTATTAATAATATCACTCCTTTCTGGCATCAACCAAGAGTCACTCTCTCGCCTCCAACTAGTTCAGAACGCAGCTTCTTACCGGTTCCAACAGACGACATCACATCACCCCGATCCTGGCTTCTCTCCCTTGGCTCCCTGTTCGTTTCAGAGTCGATTATAAGATTTTATTGATCACTTTTAAAGCACGTCTGGGTCTGACTCCAAGCTACATAACAGAAATATTGACCCCATATGAGCCAGTGTGCAGCCCTAGATCCTCAGGCGGGCCCCGGGGCCCTTCTGGCTGTTCCAAAGTTTAGAAAGTTTAGTAAAGGTGACCCTGCCTTTTCTGTCGGGGCCCCTCGATTTTGGAACAACCTGCCTGAGGAGAGACGGCTGCCTGAGTCAGTGACTTCTTTTAAATCACTTCTCAGAACCCATTTTTATCACGCTGCTTTTATGTGATGTCGCCCCCTTTCTCATCTTTTTATATTTTCAAAATGTATTTATTTATTTATTTTTTATTTATGTATTTATTTATTTGTTCGTTTTGATTGTCTCTTTATCGGCTTTTTCAATTTATGAATTCATTTAATTCCTCTTTATTTATGTTCCTTTGACTTTTAAATTCATAATTTAAACACTCTGCTTTTATTTAATGTGTCAAAGCACTTTGTAGACTGTGTTTTTAAAGGTGCTACATAAATAAAGCTATTATTATTTATTATTATTATTTTTACTTTACTGTAGCCACTAAACATCGAAAAAATATATATAATTCTAAGTCATTTCTTGTAATGTTCTTTAAAGTGTGTTTCAAACGAAGGAAAGGAAGTTCCCTTACTACGGTCTAATCACATCAAGTCCCCGCGATGTCTTGAGAGCTTCAGTGATACTGAGTGTCTATGGTGTCTATGGGTGTCTATGGTATATATTCAGTATAGATAGAATTGTGCTCTTTATGGCACTTTAATCCACATTTGAAGGGTTCCTCTGGGGGCCCAGGCACTCTTAACGGGCCACGCATTGAGTGAATAGAAATCGCTCCGTAAATTGATCTTGGAATTGAGTATCCCTGGAAAATAAAGGGGGTCACAAGCCATGGAGCGAGGTGGGGGGGGGGGGGGGGGTTTAGAAAATAGGACTCAGTTATAGAGCGATCGATTTTGACTCGCAAAACATGTCGCTCCAGGTGACTCTATGCGGATAAATCCCAAACCAAATTTATTTCTTCTACTACCGCAAATGCAAATGAACCGAACACACACACACACACACACACACACACACGGACACACACACACACACACACACACACACACACACACACACACACACACAAACACATAGAACACCAAAATTAATTTAATTGGAAGGGGTGAGTTATTTTTTTATTGGTTGGGTAATATTTGTTATACTGGCTGTAGTATTATTATTACTGGCTTTACTTTGTGCCGTTCACCAGGAACTGCATTCAAAAAGGCTGTTATCCGCACAAGATGCTTTCTGTGCACATTCTTAAGAAAAAATGAAATGAGAGCTTCTACCTCTGTGCCCCTCCCTCCCTCTCTCTCTCTCTCTTGCTTTATCTCTCTATTTCTCTCTATTATTGAACCTCATATAGAATGTTGTATCTGTTATTCTTCCCGCCGTGACACTTCGGATCGGTCGCATTTTTCAAGATCACTCGCTTTTTTTAGCTCGACATCTCGCAGTTGCGTAGACGTCAACACATTGTTTTTCTCTGCTTCTCGTGTGTGATGAACGAAACTCGAGTGATCCGTCATCCGTCATTCATTTATCTTGCCAATATCTATATCTCATCAATATCTCATGCGCTGGGCCCCTGATCTCCACAAAAAAATGAAAATGTTGTCTGACCTCACTATACTCACGTACAGACAACATAAAGCACAATCCAAGCTTTTCTTTTAATTAAATTACAATATTTTGTTCATGAAGGAAGGGAGTAGCGACCTGACCTTTAGGGGGTTGGTTTGCACTTTTTCATCATCTTAAGAAATTCTGATTGGTGTGTGTTGACGTAGAAAACATGCTTGAAGTGCAAGGAATGCAGTACTACCTCTAATACACACCTAAAATAAACCTCTTGAATCTTGAAAATAAATATTTAAGAAAAAAATGTGCCTCCAGATATTTACACTTGCTGTCAGGTTGAGCCATACTCCTGGCTCTTCACTTGCAGTGCAGAATGCCAGTACGGGTGTACAATACATTTCAAGATATCTCAACTTAAACGTACACCTTAATTTCTCTATTTCAAAAGGAGGAAACCTAAATAAATATAAAGCTTTGACATCTAAGAGTTGTTTGGTTTCCCAGAGACCCCGCTGACGCTGGCGGCTCAGCTGGACAACGTGGCGGAGCTGATCAAGGTGCTGAAGAGCGGAGGAGCTCACCTGGACTTCAGGGCCAAAGACGGGATGACGGCGCTGCACAAGGCGGCCCGGGCCAACAAGCAGTCGACACTCATGGTACGGAGGAAATACGCTGCACGAGCGGGAGCAAAGCTTTATTTCTTTTAAGCAATAATTAAATGGTAGAAGACCGCAGGACTTTGACATTCTTTGACCTAATCTGTATTTTTCAATCAATGGGAGCACGGCGACGGCTGCATATTGGGGCAACGGCGACCACGTGCTGCAGTCTGGCAGTCAGCTCTCAGCTCCCAGCTCCATTCTCTCAATACTGGATCAATTTAAATGAGAGTTTCTGATGCCGATCGCTCAGACCGACTCCCCATGATCGGGAGACAAAAATTATATATTTTGTGGCTATTTGTTCACGCAAAGGCACAAATGTGCCATTCTGTTCTGATCTAATTGCATTACAGACTTAACGTGATCCACAACAACAACAGCAAATGTCACGCCTACATGCATACAAGGCACAAACACAAATAAAACTATGGCCCAAACCTATTTGCAGCAAAGGTCAGATAACATCAGATGAAAAGGAGAAAATTCGATGGCTTTATTTCCACGAGGGTGAAAAACAAAATCAGTTCCTGATTCTCCATGGCCCCAATTGACCTCAGTGTGACTTTAGCCTTTATTCAAGATGCCCTCCCCCCACAGACCCTCCTGGATTTGGGGGCGTCTCCGGACTACAAGGACAGCCGGGGCCTGACTCCGCTCTACCACAGCGGGGTGGTGGGTGGGGAGCCAGGCTGCTGCGAGCTGCTGCTGCACCACCACGCCTCCGTCTGCTGCCAGGACGAGAACGGCTGGCATGAGGTCCACCAGGTACATGTAGACACACACACACGCACGCACGCATGCACACACGCACGCATGCAGAAACACACACAATTACGGCGGGACATACCCACAGTACACCAAAAACAAACTATTGCACCTACACTATACATATACACACATGCAGAGACATAACCCTGCCCCCACCAAACACACACACACACACACACACACACACACACACTGCCTGGTGGCGGGAGACTGTCTTGGCAGCTCAACTAGATAAAGGAGAGGAACCCTCTGCAAGCTGTGTGTGTGTGTGTGTGTGTGTGTGTGTGTGTGTGTGCTGCCTGTCATCCTTATCAGATCGCTGATAACGCTCCCTGTACAATTGTAGAATCTTTCCCTCCCTCCTCCGTTCCATTTAAGTCACAGATTACAATCAGCCGCCAAGCGCGATCATTAATGGCGGCTGATGACAGGTAGATGTCCAGCTTGTGAAATAGTTTCAAAAATTTCATGGAGTTGATGTATAATGTCCCCAAATGACCTTCTTTTAAAGAAGAAGAAACAGTCTTTAATCATCACACGACACTCCACAACACATGCTTGCACACACACACACACGCTTGATGGTGGCCGGTGAAATGGCTCCTCTGCTTTTGACCCATCCTGGCTTGTCCTTCCTCCAGGGGCACAGCCAGGAGCAGTGGGCAGCGTACGTGGACGCGCCCGGGGACCAGGTGATAAGTGTCCATCGCTGGTCAGACGATGATGGGTGCATGTTTTTGGTGGGGGTCCTTACTGACGTGAGGTGGAGGAAACCCCATGTGAACACGCAAACTCCACACAGAAAGGCTCCTGTTTTTTGGAAGATAACCCGCCGGAGCACGGTGCCAACAGCACCCCAGGCGGGAATCGAACCCAGGACCTTCTTGCTGTGAGGCAAGAAGGCATGCCACCTCTTTTTCACACTTTCAAGTCCTTAATGTCAAGGAGCGTCCAATCCATGTCTCGACTGCATATATTGAGAATGGCTCTTGGTATTTGAATTGGGGATATTATCCGATGTCTTATTTTAGCACCGCATTGGACTGATACCAATTGGTCCATCCCTACTCTCATGGTTTGAAATGGTTTCTAAAATCAGACCAGTCAGCGGGTCCAGACAACTCTGGTGGTACTTTCGTCAGACGCTCATTCATTTAGTTTTTTCCATGAAGAAGCTGCCGACTGGACACTTTTGTTACACGCTCCATGAATGAGGTTCATGTCCCCCCGTAACGAGATTATGATGCTGTTGATGAGCCGACTTTTAAGCAGATTTCGCTTAAGCGGCCATGTTTCAAAAACAATCCCCCCCCTGAAACCTTTGACGCCTCATAAAAGTGAAGCTGTTGGTAAAAAGATGCAGGGTGATTATCATCCGAGCCCAAAAAGCTTGTGTTGCCTACACTTTATGTAACACTGTCTCCAGCTGGCTTGTATTTTCGTCTTGCTTTTATTGCAAATGACAGTTCCAGCTGCACATATGGTCTCTCTGTTTCTCTTTTGTTTTTTTTTTCTTTTTACTCAGAAGTGTCTCTCGCATGTTCTCACTGTTCCTCTACGGGCTGTCAGATCTTTTTGGTGTTGGTTGTTAAAACTCAGATGCTCTTTTCTCTGCGCAATCTATTTTGCACTACACTGCCATCTAGTGGTACAGGCCTCTTGCTGCAACTTACTGTTTCCAAACCATTTATTTTGCACCATGCAGCCAAAATATCATATCTTATCTACATGTGAACAGTGAACAGCTCCTATATGCCGTTTTTTGGTGTGTGTGTGTGTGTGTGTGTGTGCGTGCGTGTGTGTGTGTGTGTGTGTGTGTGTGTGTGTGTGTGTGTGTGTGTGTGTGTGTGTGTGCCTGCTTGCGTGTGCATGTGGGTATGACTGCATGCAGACTTGCCGCCATGGCCATGTGCAGCACCTGGAGCATCTGCTGTTCTATGGGGCAGACATGAGCGCCCAGAATGCCTCAGGAAACACTGCACTACACATCTGTGCCCTATACAACCAGGTGAGTGTGTGTGTGTGTGTGTTTGTGCATGTGTGAGTGTGTGCGTGTGTTTCTGAGCTAGTGTTTCTATGGTTTAGTGCATACACTCCGCTGCAGCTGACTTCATGCACTGTATTTCTCTGTGTTCAAGCAGATGTGGATAAGAACCAAGGCAAGAAATCGATTTAGAGATATAAAAGGCCCCAAAAACTATAATGTGTGAATTTAACTGAAAAATAAAAAATATATACATTTCTAGAAAATATTTATTTTATTTATTCAAACTGACTGGTTGGAAGTAATGGTTTTTAATTTGACTTTAAAAAAAAAAGAATATTAAACATGCCACTCACTGACAGCTTGGACATATGAGAATTCATTTTTTCTGTCTAGTATGTGGAGAGAGAAACATTACATTTCCAACAGTAGCTAATTGCAAATTATTAATTAAGATTGTTTCCTCAGCACAAAGTGGTTTTCCAGGGACACAATTAAACCATCACGGAGGTCACAAAGCTGCAGGTTTTCCAAAGTGTGGCAGCATCTAAGGGGCAGGGCTGAAAAATCCCCAAATATTAGAATCCATATTCAAATCCAATTGTGAATGTGTTAATGAAGCCATATTATCTTTTATTAATGCCTTGCTCATTTCGAGCTGGTAGCTAAAATCCTGCGGTAGCCACGATTATGAACATCTCGAGTTTCGATCAGAACTTCATTCTTAGTGTCATTAATGTTAAGTTTGAGTTAAATTACATACAGTACATTTCTAAAAATGAGCAAAGGCTGTTTTTTTGCTAAGATTCTTCCAATTACCAGATGGAATCGTTGCATAAGGAAGAAGACGATGTCAAACGAAAAGAGAAGAAAGGAATCCGGATTGATGTTGATGTTGTTGTTGATGATGATGGAAAAATAATGACTCAGTGGAAATTAAAATGATTGAGATCCCAATGTCAAATTGGGATGTTCAGTAACACGGAACCGAAACACGTGTCAACACTGTTAAGTCTCTAGGTTGTTCTTTTTAAAAGAAAATAGAATAACATGTAGCTGCGTGTTAATAAACATTTTTGCACTGGAAAATACAAACACAGTATGTGTAATCTATGTGTGTGTGTGTGTGTCATAGGCGTAGATTTCGTGGGTGGATGCAGCGGACACGTCCCCCTCAATATTTAGAACATGTGCAAATTGGTGCATAAAAAAATCACCGGAATGCAGCAAATGAAATGTTTGAAGCTCAAAGATTCAAAAATGAAACCTATGCCATTGGTGTGTGTGTGTGTGTGTGTGTGTGTGTGTGTGTGTGTGTGTGTCCTTTTATTTTCAATATTGTATCGTGGCTCCAAACAGCCTTTTTATACTGTTTCCATGCGTTCACATTGCCTGCATGGTTGAGCACTTTGTGGGCGATCAGTAGATTCCAAGCACTCTCCATCCCTCTGTTTTCCCTCTCTCCAACCCTCTCTCTCCCTCGCTCGCTCTCTCTGTTCTATCTTTATCCCTCTCCCTCCCTCTCTCTGAGGCGTACCGGTATATTTACACACTTCCATTTGCGGTAGTTGTAGTAGTCGCCTCGTGCTTTTCTTCCTCTCCTCCGTTTGAAGCGGCCGGGCCTTTTAAGAAAAAAGGGGGAGATAAATGCGCAAAATTGATCAATTTCTGGTCCATTTTACGGCAGGATAACTGTGCCAGAGTGCTGCTGGTCCGCGGAGCCGACAAAGAAGTGAAGAACTACAACAGCCAGAGTCCCTTCCAGGTACAACACCGCACAAGCAACTCAATCACACCGCAGCGCTTTCATCTCAATCCAACACGTAGGAACACGTATTTTTAAGCATGGCTTGATGTTTACTGGTCACAGATGTTGCCGTGATGACAGCGCAAGGGCTTAGTCTCAACTTTGAGTTGAGCTTCTTCTAACTGACTAATCTCTAACTGCTTCTTATAAGCTCTATGTGAAACATTTATTGTGAGTAAATCCAGTAAATATACACGTAAGGTACATGTAATGGAAATGTCATGACCTTATGGTTAGTGTGACATAGTATGTATGTGTCATCTTAACCATGAGTTTAGGGGTGGGATGTGTGTGGGTGTATCAGCCACAACATTAAAACCACCTGCCTGATATTGTGTAGCTCCCTCTTGTGCGCCAAAACTCCACAAGACCTCTGAAGGTGTCCTGTGGTACCTGGCACCAAGACGTTAGCAGCAGATCCTTTAAGTCCTGTAAGTTGTGAGGTGGGGCCTTCATGGATTGGGCTTGTTGTTGCAGCACATCCTACAGATGCTCAATCAGATTGAGATCTGGGGGATTTGGAGGCCAAGTCATCACCATGAACTCTTTGTCTTGTTCCTCAAACCGTTCCTGAACATTTTTTGCAGTGTGGCAGGGAGCATTATCCTGCTGAAAGAGGCCACTGCCGGCAGGGAATACTGTTGTCATGAAGCTGTGTACTTGGTCTGCAACAATGTTTATGTAGGTGGTACTTGTCAAAGTAACATCCACATGAATGCCAGGACCCAAGGTTTCCCAGCAGAACATTGCTCGAGCATCACACAGCCTCTGCCAGCTTGCCTTCTTTCCATAGTGCATCCTGGTGCCATCTCTTCCCCAGGTAAACAACGCACACGCACCCGACCATCCGCATGATGTAGAAGGAAACATGATTCATCAGACCAGGCCACCTTCCATTGCTCCATGGTCCAGTTCTGATGCTCAGGTGCCCATTGTAGACGCTTTCAGCAGTGGACAGGTGTCAGCATGGACACTCTGACCGGTCTGCAGCTACACAGCTACGCAGCAAACTGTGGTGCACCGTGTGTTCTGACACCTTTCTATCATAGCACCATTAACTTTTTCAGCAGTTTGTGCTACAGTAGCTCTTCTGTGGGATCGGACCAGACGGGCTAGACTTCGCTCCCCATCAATGAGCCTTGGGCGTCCATGACCCTGTCGCTGGTTCACTGGTTTCTTCTTCTACTTCTGCTTTCAGCTGCTCCCGTCAGGGGTCGGTGCTAACTACTGCATACCAGGAACACCCCACAATACAAAGGGTCCAGTTTAGTCATGTTAGGTACAATTTCCGGAGTTTCTGTGTGCCTTTACGTTTAATGTTTTTTAAACAAATTGTGTATTAATAAAGACATCTTTACTTTAAATGAAGTATCTCATTTTTCATGTTTTTTCAGAGTATTTCTCATGCTTTTGTGTTCAACCAATCACCGTGGAATTATGTCACTGCACATTCCTCTTCTGTCGTTTAGTTTAAATATCCCTCAAGAACGGTGTTTTGAACAATTTTGATCGTTCCTGGATCATTCAGTGCGGACACAAAAGAAAGGGTTCGGTTCCAAAGGTTCTTAGAACTTCCTGTGATGCCAAGACGCCTTCTTCGACCGATTATAGTTTTCAGGGTTTCGTGAAACGCGGCACGAGTCACTGTTTTACGAGTTTCCTTGAAACGCAGCATGGGCTCAAGTTGTTTGTTGTTCTCAGAGACAAAGCTTGGATTTGGGTAACTTACTGATGTCACAAAGCGGCCCGCTCCTGAAACTAATTACATTTACGACAGTTTTTCACAAATTTCTGCCCCAAATTTAGATCCATTTTGTTGAAACGAAAACGACAAGCCCTCTGAAACGTCCGGGTTCTAACGAGACGGGAACCATGCCTCTGCAACCATGCCGCGTTGTCGTGTTTCAGATCATTTTAGCCTGAAAAACGCCAAGATTAAAAATAAAAAGTCCAAGCAATAACACGAGGGAAAAAGCCCTGCCTGCTTGACCCCTAATAAAAAAGATAGAAGTGGCCTAAAAAAATAAACTGGAAAATGTTCCTGCTTTTATACTTTGAACTGTAATAAATATAAGAACCAATAAACCTACAACATTGATTATTGAACATTGCCATTTTTCTTCTATTTTCTATTTATATTACTCTTTTGTTATCACCTATTTGTTCTAATGTGCTGATTTAATACTGCAATCTATCTATCTATCTATCTATCTATCTATCTATCTATCTATCTATCTATCTATCTATCTATCTATCTATCTATCTATCTATCTATCTATCTATGTATCTATCTATCTATCTATCTATCTATCTATCTATCTATCTATCTATCTATCTATCTATCTATCTATCTATCTATCTATCTATCTATCTGTCTGTCTATCTATCTATCTATCTATCTATCTATCTATCTATCTATCTATCTATCTATCTATCTATCTATCTATCTATCTATCTATCTGTCTGTCTATCTATCTATCTATCTATCTATGTATCTATCTATCTATCTATCTATCTATCTATCTATCTATCTATCTATCTATCTATCTATCTATCTGTCTATCTGTCTGTCTGTCTGTCTGTGTGTCTTTATCTATCTATCTGTCTACAGTGTGTGCGTGCGTGCGTGCGGGTGTGGGTGGGTATGTGTGTGTGTTTCGTGTGTGTGTGTGTGTGTGTGTGTGTATGTGTGTGTGTGTGTGTGTGTGTGTATGTGGACTTTAGCTGTGTAGCCACTTTCGTCCCAGTATAAAATTCCCTAAGAGCTCTGATCGGCCGTGCTGACGCGATTGACTTCTAGCCTACGCCAGAGTTACAAAACAGTCGTTTATGAAAGGCGGCCCCGCGGGGTCCTCGGTCCTTTGCAGCCACTACAGTCAAGCATTTCATTAGTTAGAACTCTGGTTGCGGTTCATATCATGGAATTTGTGAGGGCCGCTAAAAGTCCTAAATTCCAAGCTTCAGCCATGAACTGGATTTAGCCGCTGGAAGTGTTCCACTTTGCTTGACTAGAAAAGTGTCTTTAGTGAGTCCTAAAAACCTTCAGTGACCTTTGTTTTTTGCCCCTTATTTATCAACTAATTATAGTCATAATGAAGTCTATTCTATTTAAGGTGCTATAGCCATTTTATTTAATTTTATTTAATTTTATTTTTATATATATATATATATATATATATATAAAGATTCTCACATATATTTTTTTTCATTTTATTTAAAAATTGTGTATTTATTTTTTTAGCCCACTCTGTCCGGTTTAAAATATTCTTCAATTACCTGTACCTGCATACCTGTAAAGCACTTTGTATGTTTAAAAAAGTGCTATGCAAATCAGGATTTACTTACTTACCTTCTATGGGAGCGAGTGAGGGAACGGGAATGTGTGAGGAGGGCAATGACAGAGTTAAAGGTTCACCCCTAAGGAACGAGGCGCCCTGCATCCGGTCTTGACAGACTTTGGGTCGGTGAAGCATATGTCACACACACGCGAACACAATGGGTGGGGACGGGGTCTTGGTTTGCGCCCGCGTCTCATTTCAGCGTAGGCATTTCTGGAAAGTGAGCTCTCCGGGTCACTAATTCATTTTGGGGAAGCATGGTCCCGGTGGAGGGACGAGAGCGTCTCTATGAAGCGTTCCAGTGATAGTGATGAAGCGCGGCTCGGGGGGTCACACTGGGACTGACTGCTTGGCTGCAATGTGTTAATTAGGGCTCAGTGTGTGGGCGTGTGGTTTGATGATATCGTTTGTCAGTTTAACGTCCAGCTCCGTGTGTGTGTGTGTGTGTGTGTGTGTGTGTGTGTGTGTGTGTGTGCGCGCGCGGAAAGAAAATGGCTTGGTTTGCTCCCGTCCGAGAAATCTCCCGTCAGCATCCTCCGTTGGCCTGTTCTCCAAATAGAAACCCTTCTAAGATGCAAAGTTAATCTTTTTTTCATTAACCCCCCCCCCCTTCATTGTTCTCCAACGCCCCGGCTCTAATCACTCCTTACTCTCCATTACCCGTCCCTGGCGCGACATTTCCTGTGGTCTCCGCACGTCTTGGCCCACCCCCGCGCTCCTGGACCCTTTCCGTTTTGTCCATTTTTACGTGTCTGTTGCTTCCGTTATCTGTCGTAAACTTCCTATCCCTGCTTTCCTTAATTTGAAAAAAAAAAAAAAAAAAAAATCTAAATCTAAACATGGAAGTCTTTATTATTTTATTTCCCCTGCTATTCTGCCACCCGGCCCTTAAACGAATTGCCTTCTTTTCACAACCCCTGTTGACGTGCTGTCCTGTAGCGCTGCTGCCGTACGGTCCCTCTTGTATCTTTCTCGAAGCACACGATAGATGCCGGGTCTGTTTGTTCCGACCTGAAGAACATTCTGCGTGCATATGTATCGGTTTTTTGGATCCGAAAGAACTGAACCTCAGAAAAAGTCAGTGGTTCACAACGGTGCCAAAGCGAAAGTGCTGCAAATCTCCAAAGGAGATGGAGGAGGAGAACGGGGGATTGCCAGGTTTGATCTGCAGAGGATCACTGTACTTCAAGCGTGCGGCTGAATCGATTGCACTTTCAACCAAATCTCCGCTTGAAACTTGAAGGCTACGGCTCTCTGCTTTCCCGTTTGCCTTATTAACATTTCATGATAATAAGTCATTTGTGCGTTCGTTGTTCCCTTTCTTCGCATTGTTCATTCCTCCCTCCCCTCTTCAGCCTCGGCTTCCTCTGCTTCCATCGTACCCACCGTCCCCGCTGGAAGTGCGCTTTATTGGATTTGCGATGCCAATAAAGGCGTGATGCCCTTCCTGACGTGGCGCATGGCTGCGGGACTAAAGCCCCTGTCCCCCATCCCCATCCGCGGTTTCTCTTTTTTCTCCTCATCCCTCCATCATACACAACCAATTGTTG
This sequence comes from Zeus faber, assembly GCF_960531495.2. NCBI lineage: Eukaryota > Metazoa > Chordata > Actinopteri > Zeiformes > Zeidae > Zeus > Zeus faber. The sequence goes on along the minus strand of NC_137190.1, from coordinate 24,037,563 downwards.
CCATGACAACCAGGGAGCAGAGGGAGAGAGGAAAAAAAAAAGAGACTGTGCAGGCGGTGGATAAGAATGAAAGGGTTAAGGAGGATGGTATTTTTCTTTTCCCGGCAGCGTTTTGTGCCGCCTCGTTCTGGCGCCGGTTTCGATTTGACAAATAAAACCATGAAGTCAGACACGTGAAAAGCCTCGACGGCGACTATATTGGTGACCTCTCCATCGCCGTAACCATGGCGGAGTCCAACAGTTAGGGTCAAGGAGGTGCGCCCGCTCTCTTTTTTCGGCGTTCGGCGCAGCACCGCGTGCGCTGAAATGCAATCAGTGTAAAAAAATAAAAAATAAAAAATTCTCCATTGTGGTTTTGAGGCCGCGTGATTAATTAATGAGGACTTCATCGCTGTCACTCCATCACTTCTTCCCATTGTACTCCTCTGCCTCGGCGGCTCAGCCTGCGGTGGGATGGCGGCTACGTCCTGGGAACGGCTTGTCAGGGATTTGTCACACATCAGAGTGCAACACTGGGGGAGAGCCGGCGAGTATCCATAATGAAGGACCTTCCCCCAATCACTATCTACTCCTATCTCCTGTCCTCCTACCCATTCCTATGCATTCAGACTTATGGCTTGTATTATTTCCATTCTGCAGGGTATTTGGTTGGTTGAAGGTGCGTGTGGGGGTCGGCGGAATCAGTCGTGCAGAAGGTCATTTCGTGAATGTTCCGGCTTTGAGCGAGATGTCAAGATAATAAAACATGTGTCAGGCTAACCTTTAGACTTGGTGACACCTTTCCCTTCCCCTCCCGCGTTCTCCTCTTCTCCGCCTCTCGCTCCTTTACGCTTGCTCTCGCCTTCTCTTTCCCTTCGACACATCTCTCTCAAAAAAAAGAGGGAAGCGTACGCCGAGCCGAAACAAAGTCGAACCCCGCCAACCGTCCTAGCTTCGACCGGACGGCGGATAAATAACGTGAAATTACGGCCTCTGTAATTGCCGCGGAATACAATCAACTCTGTGGCCAGAATTGACCAAGGTCAATGCATTCAAGGTACACATCACCTTGTGTAAAGAGCACTCAACCAGGACCCCCGAGAGACGTAAAAAAAAAAAAAAAAGGATATGGTCTGATGAGTCATCTTTCACCCTATTTCCTATTGATGGCGGCCTCTGTTATTTGGCCTGCCCTTTGTATGAGCCTCAGTAATTAAATCGGAGCATGTGTGCTGTGGCTGGTCTGTGTGTGTGTGTGTGTGTGTGTGTGTGTGTGTGTGTGTGTGTGTGTGTGTGTGTGACGAACATTATACATCCGTGCTTGTGTTTTGTTACTGTTGCTCGTGCATATCACCCCTGGTGTACAGTACGTACATGGGTGTTAAGGACTTTTACAATACAGTGTGTGGACGGTGCTTCAGCCAGCCAAGCTCAGCCCCGTTGTACCTGTGATCTACGCGGTCCTGCCCACAACAAGACAGCACGGGCAAAAAGATCTGGGTCAGCCACTGGGCAACACCTTCCTTTCGTTTAACCACCCCCTGGTGGCCGCAGGAGGAACTACAGCTGTATCGACAGAACTGCCCACATAGGGGTTGACGTTCAGTCTCCATTTAGAAATACCTAGTTGCACGAATGTGAAGTATACTAAATAGAGACGGTATAATACTGTCTCTCTTTAGTATATTCCTGTCTATTTCTGACGGCCATAACTGGCTGTCAGGTGAATCTATGACATGTGCCTCTATTTGTGTGTGTATGTGTGTGTGTGTGTGTGTGTGTGTGGTGTGCGCTAGGCGCTGGGGGCTGGGGGCTCGGGGCTGGGAGCCGGGAGCCGGGGCTGTTGCGGGAGTGGTGCCTGTGTCATGCGATTACTCGATTACCGGCTACATCTGGCTGAGGCCATGTATATTGAAACTTTACACGGATTACCGTAGCGTGTGTGTGTGTGTTATTCAGATATGTTACACTTCTTAAGCACCAATCCAGAAGTCATTTGAGCTGTTTTAGCAGGCGCAATTCTTATAAATCTTACGAATTGCGAGCTTCTCATGCTCTTCATAGGGGCAGCATCGCCATTTATGGGTCTTCCTCTCTTCAACATCCCCCCATCTCTCCCTTCTTTCACAGGTGGCCATCATCGCCGGGAACTTTGAGCTCGCTGAGCTCGTGAAGAACCACAAAGAGACAGACGTAGGTGAGTAATGACACCACCCAAACCCCCGTGTTTGTTGTTATCTCGCCGTCAATTTTCTCCCGCCGGTCCCATCCCGCCTCTCCCTTCTCCCCCTTATCGCCACGGCATGCGTCGCCGAAATAACCCTCAGGATACATTTCAAATCTTCCGAGAGGTCAATCCTCGCCGTGCCGACCTCGCGGTGTAATCCCTCCGCCCCGGGATTAAGGGGAGGGCTCTTCCTAGAGAATGAAAGTTTGTTGACACCGGGACAATCCTCGGATGATTAGACCGGGAGAAATGATCAATGGCGCTTGGGTCGGCCCCCGCCGCCGTCGCCAACATGGCCGCATCTCTGGGGAAGGAGAGGGGGGGCGCGGTGTCGCTGTGGTCCTTGGATGGTTTTCTCCGACGGCGGGTTGGTTGGCCCGTTGAGCATCCGATGAATTTGCTCGATGATTTATGGATGAAATAAATGATGATGAAGTGACATACGATCTCATTGTTTGTTGCTCTGGTCAAAGCCTCTTACAGGAGGAACAGCAGGACACCACAGGACAATACAGACTTTATCAGATGGGAAAAGCACGCGTCTTCCTTGAAGCATGATCTGCGCTCCTCTTTCGGCACTTAAACGCAAAACGATTACAAATAAGCTGTCCCTGTCAATCTTTTATTCGATAAATGGTCGGTGTGTTTGCTTGAGTGCCAGTGTGTCTGTTTTTTTTTTTTTCATGTTCTTGCTTCTCGCTTACTTGTTCAGTCCTGGTGGATCATACGCAATAGCAGTTGTTTATATGCAGCGTTATTCAGATTTCTGTCGGAGACTCTCTCTTTACCACTTTAAGGTTCCATTGGAAACTGGGGTTTTTTAGTCCGACGCACACATGCAAACATCGGCAAGGGCAATTGCTCCGCCAGTCGAGTGAGGGCTCCTGTTTGCCCAAAACCTTATGTCAAGAGCTAAAGGTAAAAGAAAAAAGCAATATACATTATGGCACAATCTGAGTTCCGCAGAACACCCTGGTGTTCCATTTCCCTTCATTTCCCTGGACCGTTAAAGTTTAAAGCACAGTGCAGAGATTGGGATAAAGAGAGAGAGGGAGAGAGGGCGAGATATCAGGGATTACAGAGGCTGTGCAAAATGAGAAAGGATGAACAAACAAATAAACAACAAAAAAAAAAAAAAACAGGACAGAGAAAGAGATGAGAGCGAAAATAAATCAGGGGGGAAGAAATCTAATCTAATCTAAAGATGTAATCCCGCGATTGTGATCATCGCCCGGTGATGGAGTAGCGGCCGACGGGAGGCGAAGTCAAGCGTACGAGGCCGCCACGTCACCCTCGACATCTGCCATGATGAACCAAACAAAACCGAACCCCACCCCACACACACACACATACACACACACACACACACCCACACCCTTAACGTTGTTACTGAGCGTTGCATCGGTGGGCCCCTAGGAGCCTACTGCCATTCAAAGCATGTAAACTTTTTTACTTAAGTAGAAGGGTTAATGTGTTACTTTCCCTCTCACTGGAGTTATTTTGTGTCGGGATATTTCTACTTTTACTTCAGTAAAAGCTCAGAGAACGTCGTCCCCCACTGCCTACGACCCACTGTCCCCGGCTTGCCTCATACACATAAATGCATAAACACAAGTAAACACACACCATCACACCCATTCACACTTACAACTGCATTTCCATATCCATTGTGTCTCTCTGTGATTCTATTCCTCTCTCTCTCTCTCTCTCTCTCTCTCTCTCTCTCTCTCTGCCCCCATCCAGTGATGCAACTATTCAACTCAACGCAAATCTCTTGTTCTGTCACAAACCAATAGATTGACAGCCACCAAAAAGATAATCTCTTTTCCAATTCCAGTAGTTAGTTGCATTAAAGACAGCTGGATTTTTCTGATAATAGAAACTGGGTTGACACTGTATTGGACATCATTCGGGGAGTAATTGACAAAAGTCAATATGTGTGCAGGATTTAGATTAGACAAGCATTAACACGGCCAGTATATTTATCGTTTTTTTCTTCTTCTTTGTTTTCAATATAAGCTATGACATAAGAATCTATTTCACCAGTGCGGCATTACCCCTCTGCCCCGAGCGAAAAAGACTATGAAATAGAAGGATCACCTCAGAGAAAAAGAGGAATATCACTGCTTGAATAGACAGACCATACGTAGATGTCCGGGGCTAATAAAACCCGACTGTGCTCCATGAACCCCCTTGTCTGGTGGTTCGGTTCATTTAGACCTCGTAAAGTCGGACGTAAGGTATAACGAGCTGTTGGATCCATAATTCGAAATTCTTAACAGCGTGTAGCGGGATATGAATGGGGGGCAGTGGCTTCTCGAAGGGCATCCAATTGCTGTTGGGAGCCTGTAGACGGTTCTCCAAGCAGCAGGCATGTCCGAGTGCAGGCGTGTGCATGTGACCTATATGGGAAAATATTCAGGGAGGGAATTGCACTCACGTGCACGTTCTATACTAATGGAAAGGCGCGCGCGCACACACACACACACACACACACACGCACACACACACACACACACACACAAAGTCGCATGCATGAAGACATAATTAGTTTCTCTGCATAGCATGAAATCGGCCAATCAACCTTCCCTAAGCATTTATCAGGAAAGAAAGCCTTAGTGATTGGCAGGTTCCAACATTCAACACCAAACAAAAACAGCAACAACACATACCATGAGAGGGATTTTGTTTTGACAATAACACACCTTTTATTTGCGTGTTTAGTATGATAATTGGTTGGCTCATTTGCATAAAGAATACTTAGAGCGGCCCGGTACTCTATCTTTCATCTTTCTTGCTGTTGTCTTTGTGAGAATGCATAATGCATAAAGCATAATGATGTAACCCCCTGCCAAGAACTAAGCTCAATGCCACTAAATAATTATTCCTTTTGTTGGTCGTCCTCGACACACATTGCATCGAGCGTCTCAGTCCGACGCAAAAGGTTGGGTTTGTTCATTTAGCTTTCTTTTGTCTGACCTGGCTCCCTATCTGGTGAGTGATGAGACGTTTTCCTCCAAATGTGTTAATAGCATTGGCAATAAGAAAAAGCATTAACTCCGAAAATGACCAAAATAGAAATGCAAATAACGTGGGACGTGGACACCTGAGAGCGGTTAATCAGGGTTGATGAAGGAGTGTCTGGAGAGTGTGTCTTCGGTAGATAGGGATATTTATTTTATTTTTTCTGAGCTCATATAGCTTTGATTGGCAGAGCGTGGAAATTGTACATGGCCTGCACACGGACTAAACGCTCACACACACACACACACACACACACACACACACACACACACACACACACACACACACACACACTCACACACACACACACACACACACACACACACGCATTATTTTCAGACAGATGATTTGATGATTTGTGACTACGCTTCAGAGCAAATTGAATGCCCTCGCAAATTTACAGGAGTGACTTGGGAAGAAGGAGGAAAATCTCATTGAAATGTTCATCCAAACAGGTGAGATGCGCAGGGGAAGGTACCATTGAAAAAAACAACCAAATGATATTTCCTTTTATGGAATAAATGACCAGCAAATATTCCGGGCTCAGGGTTCCAGTCTCTGGGAGTAGATCATAACACTCCGCTAAGCAGAACGTCGCGGCGTGAATGGATCATAATCAGAATCAGAAAAAAATCTCTGGAAAAAAACACTTGAAAAGCGCTTGCATCCACACACAACTCATTCTGTTACTCTGTCTGATTGTGTTTCTGTAGTTCTATCTCCATTTCCATCAGATATTCTGGCAAGCATCTGACTTGTCTGTCAGTCAGGATTTGGTTGCGGCCGGTCCAGCGGGTCTGTAACGTCCGAGCTTAACAGGTCCTGTTTGGAGGGAAACGCTCCCAATCCTGAAACAAACACTGTGGTGAAGTGATAAGAGTAAACAGCAAAGAAGATGGGCTGTATTTCTCCCGCCATCATCTCAAACAAACACACGTGGACACACACAAACACACACGCGCGACACACGCGCGCACACACACACGTGCACGCACAAAACCAAAAACCTTCCGTTGTTCTGTGCAATGTTACGGTGCCGTGTGCCGTCATCCTTGGGGAACATGCCGACTCAATTTATGACGATAAAAAGATGACTCAATGGAAACCCTCCGTGTAACCCCGACCCTCATCAGCTGCAACGGGAAACCATTTTCCTTAACAAGCACCACCTGCCGTGAAATAGAATGAATGAAAAGAGAAAAACGAAAAGAAAGTTTAGGTCTCCATGGTGAGATGGCCAGCACCTTAAAACACCGTGGGAGCCTTAACGCATGGTTTCCTAGAATCTAATCATACACAAACATATGCTCTTCAATAAATGCTTTTCACCGCAGAGTGTGCAGTCAATTCTTCCCTCTCTGCAAAGTAGGACAGGTAGACACTGGTGCTTGTTAGACCCTGTCAGATCAGAGGCGTGTTTGTTTATTTATTTATTTGTATTTGTTTATTTATTTATCTGTTTATTTATTTTTGTATTTATTAACTTTTCAATTTTATTTATTTATTTTTGTTATTTTATTATTTTGGTTATCTATTTATTGAATTTTTGTTGTAAATGTAAATGTTTTTATTTTGTTATTGTTTATTATACTTTTGATCAATTTCTTTATTTGTTGTCTGTTCTCTGTTACCTGTTGTAAGGGTTTTTATCCCTACAAATGCACATAGTGATCTAAGGCACCTCCACGTGGGTCTGGAAGACGTCCGTGAAGCAGACGTGTGTCAGCGAGTGAAAGGAAATGAGATGCGGATGCAGATAATACTGTTTTGCTTGTGACTGATATGCATGAATGTCAAGAGGGTAAGCTGCATGTTTCCCCGAGCGAGGTTATAGTGTACCTTTGATTATTGATTAGAGAGTTGTAATGAAGTGAGTATTTTCTTAAGGACTACATGGTGGTGGATTAATTTATCCAGTCAGTAGACACCGCAAGACAAAAAATGTACTACTGAGACGATGAAAATCTAAATAAAACCCTCAAAGGGTGAAAGACTTATGTAAGATAAAGACTTCACCAGTTTGTATGTGTACAAGCTTCCTCTTTATTTGTGTGTGTGTCTGTGTGTGTGTGTGTGCGTGCGTGCGTGCGTGCGTGCGCGCTTGTGTGCGTGCGCGCGCGCGTGTGTGTGTGTTTAGAGTGTGTATTTAGAACACCGATTCCTGGAATGAGGAGCAACATATCACTCGGCTCTGAGGAATGACCTCCAGCATATTGGAAACCAATATTTTGCTAAATTACTCAACTTTCCAAATTCTCCCGGGCTCTTCTCCCGAAATATAATTATGAGTCATTTCAATTGCTTTGACAGTGACATGATGATAATAACATGATGTTAAAATGATAATGAAACGTTAACAAAACGCAAACAGTTCCCAAGGCAACGCTTGACAAATGTTTAAAACAATGGCCGTTACTTTTTTGAAAATCACTTAAAAATCAATCGAGAGTAAAAACATTTTGGAAAGCCTTTATCTTATTGTTGTTGTTATTTTCACTGGCCAGTGCTTTTAACTACCCAGTGCAAATAACGTGTTGGCCATTAGATTCTTCCTGTATTTACTGAGGCCAATGGAAGGTAAAACTCAATTCCACACATTTTTTAACCATGTATCAACTTATTTTCGATATTTTACTTTTCTTACTCTATAATAATGGCCAGGTGACCAAAACACGCTGAAGCTTCGTGATTTGGGAAGTCAAGTGCTCGATGGCTAACTGGCTCGTTGTCTTGTGACACAGTTGAGCGCGGTATGGAAACCCATGTGCGGGGAACCTGCTGCCATCACTACGTTATTGCATAGTTTATGACAACATATGCTTTGCATGAAGCCATCTGCCTCGTTCTTCTTCTTCGGCTGGGAGGCGCATTTCTCAATCGAACTTGTCACATTAGCTTTCCATTCATAGTAACAGCGGGAAAAATTTGAATTGTTGTCAAAACTCCTTACGAGTTGACGGCAGCGTGTGACCAGATGTTTCACACTCTTGGTATGAAAGTACATAAATGCAAACAAGATAACAGTACAGTTCCAAAACAATGCTGAGTTGTAGAAAAAAAAAGAGTAACGTGAATGTACATTCACCATACAGGCTGTATGGTGTCTGTACGATACAGCAGATGTTGCTTAGCAACACAGAAGATTCTTTTTCTAGAAGAGAAAGCTATAGTAACCAGCCCCTCATTCATTCAAACATTTTAATTTGCCTTCCGTAGCCCTGGGATTTATTTATACTGTTTCACTTCTAGAAATCTCCAGTCGGCCCAACCCTCTACATTCTACTTGCTTCTTTTCTTAAACGATATTCTCTTGTCATTTTGTTTATGACATTTACATACATTCATACACAGGATGATTTTAAATCGCTTGTGGTGATAATTAGGGGGCTACTCACGGAAGCCCATTCCTGCCAAACTACCCCACACACTGGTGTGAAGGAGAGGACTTCACACAGTGCCTCCAAAAAGCTCCATAAAGCGGCTCCAAGTGGCTCAGTTGGCCACTGTTGAGTGGAGTTACTGGTCAGCATCTGCCAATAACCTCCAGTCCCTCACCTTGCCCAATTTCCCAGTTACAATTACAAGCTTGCACATCTGACATTCTGACAACCACTCTAGCTAAACACAGAAGAACTTGATCGTGAAGCCTTGTGGTGACCCTACACTAGACTAGGCCTAAGACCTGACATTATGTGCCTTAGTGTAGCCGGGCCTGCACACAACTCAAAATTTGCATCTTACCGATTGAGGTTTCTGGGAGTTGGAAGGACATCATAGGTTAACACGACTGGTCTCCATGCTCCATAATCTCTCCGGCTCTTCTTCCTCCTCTCTACACTTTCCCAATTCATCCACTGACCTTGTTTTGCCGGTGAAACTGCCCTTGCACTCCTACCAGCTTCCTCCTGCTGCTGAGTCCTACCAACAACCATCTGTCTCCTCTCTGACAATGTACTCTCACTCCAAGATTTCCACTTTTCACCTTCCCAAACCCTTCCCTCCCCCTCTGAACCCAAACTACTATGTCATTAAATCCGAGCACTTTCTGGGCCCACTGGAACCGCTTCCCTCGGGTTCCATTTTCTCCCTGTTTCATTTCGTGACCTTGCCTTAGCACACTTAAATTTCTCTGTCCGACGAGTCACCGGCTGCTCTAAAATCCCCTTTACCATACCGGCCTACACTACCTAGACATGGTGGCGCCTCCTATCCATTTCCTTACTGACCCGACTATCAACTTATCTTTCATTGGCCACATTTTATGTTGTACAGGAACAATCGAAAAATCAAGCACCATGATTTCTATTCAACATGGTATGGTACAACTCAACTAAATGTTTAGTTATACCATCTATGTAACTAGACTCTTGTCAGGTTTCTCTATTATAGAAGGAATTACTTCCTCATCGATATGAAACTTTCGCTGCACCACTCGCCCCCTCACATCACAATCGACAGACTCCTCGATCTGCTCGCTTTGACCTCCATTCTTTCCTGTTTTAGATTTCCACTCAACTAAGCCAGTAGCCTGCCCGCACACGGCGCTGTAGTCGCGGTTGTAGTCATCGTATCATCCGTATCTGCTATAATGGGAAGAGGAAGGTATGCCACCCTGCAACCTCTCGCCACATACAACCCACTTAGATGCCCTGATTATAACTTTCATCACCGTAATAAGAGCCGAGGGTGAAATTGTGTAACCTGCAAATGCTGCCGTGACGTTGTATACTCACCTGCAGTAAAGCAAAACAAAATGTCCTCAAGATATAATGCGAGAATCATTTTAATGAGCGTTCGTGTTAATGCGTTGTTTTTTTCTTCTCTCTTCTCGCTGTGACTTTTTTTTTATCGAGGAGGAAAACGAAAAAAATAAAAATAAAAATCTGTAAACCTCTAAGTCTCTGACTATTACCTCGAGCACAGCGTGGGACCTTGTGGTTGAAAACATGCTTCTGCCATTCTACCGGGACACTACTTCAAAACGCGACAATTGGGAAGCGTCTCAGAGTCTCAAAACACTTCCGAGCAGGTGGGAACTCTGTCTCTGCTTCAAAGACATTTTTTTTTTTTGGCCACGTTTGTCATGCCCACTTATCATCTAAAGCAACTCAGAAGCCAAAACCCAGAGCCAAGTTTCAGGTTCCGAATGTGAAAACGAAACAAAAAATAAGTGAATGTGGTGATGTGAATTATGCCCACGCAATCTGTAATTTGGCTGTTTATAGTCATCAGGCAATGGAAGATTTTTCTTTTGTAATGTTTCACGTATTTACTGACAAGTAGGCAGCCCCCTGAAGAGAGAGATGGGAGGGGAAGGAGAG